>NW_012130152.1:475706-517259 GCF_000143395.1 Atta cephalotes
TAACGTACGGTACGTAACGTAACGTAACGTAACGTAACGTAACGTAAGTAAGTAGTACGTAAGTAGTAGTAGTAGTAGTAGAGAGTAGTGANANGTGAGAGAGAGAGAGAGAGATTGTACGTCTTACCAATTTTAATGCGCGAATTTCGTTCATGTACGCCAATTCCTGCTCTTTCTGTACTTTTTTAAGGTTGGTTTTATCTTTAATAAGCTCATTTTCTTGCACAATATGATCGTCTTGTACCAATTTAAGAGCAACTAGATGCTCTGCTTTGGTTTCAGATAAATTAGTCTGATGCTCATACATCAAATGCTTCACTTTTTGCTTATATAATTTGAGTTCAGCTTCATGATTCTCTACTAATTCCTCTTTCTCACGTTCTTTATTTCTTTAAGAAGAATTTTAAACAGCATTTACATTCGTCGATGATTCAAATGGTCATTTATTATCAGTAAAGTACCTGACTACAGCACGTGCTTCATCCAACTGATGTCTCGTAATTTCCCAAAAAGTTCGTAGTTTATCTCTTTCTAGTTGAAAAAAGTTTCTTTCCTCTCGTTCCCGTTCTATCTCTTCCAATATCTTATGTACATATATCTCTAATTGTTCTCTATTCATTTTTGTTGTATCTATCCCCTCGACATCTGTCACTTTTCCTTTCGCTTTTTTAGGACCCTTTTTGTCAATTTTAAACAATTAATACACAAAGTTTAGAAATATAATAATTTAGAGATAAGAATGATATAAAATGAAAGAACAGAATGGATAGAGAAAAATCATACATGGAATTAAAAATGCTTGTAAAAAAGTATGTATTAATAAAATATTGATAAAACATTGATAATATTAATTATTGATACAAATAATGATAATCTATTGTAAAAAAAACTTACAATAGGTTAATAATTAAGATTAATTAACTTACCATTTTTATTGGTATCAAAAAAGATGTAAAAAGATTTATATAATATACTGATCTTCAAAGATATAAAAAAATTTATAAAAAAAAAGTAATGAATAATGGTAATGATATCACTACAAAATCTATAATCTCACATCAGCTGACTTATGTCTGTAGAAATCAGTCTGCTTGACATTTAGAGTGACACTGTTTTGTAAGAATGTTGCTAAGTAACCGTGTCTTGTATTCTTCTAATAGAACAAGAATACATGATGGAAATAACTTTCACCATGTATTCTTGTTCTTTCCTAAGTATTTATATGCAATTTTCATGCGACTTTGGATTTCATGCTTTTCAAATATGAAATATTTGCAAAATATACATTATAATACGATATGAGACATATATTATTGAAACTAATAAATTCAGAATATATATTTTTTGCATTTATTGTCAGCTATTTATCACAAAATTTTATTTTTATCGTAAGTAATATGAAATAGTATGGATATACGCATTTTTCATTGTATATTAAAATGATATTTTATTCAGATTTGTTTGGCATGCTTTCACAATACATTGCAACAAAAATAAGCTATTCACTTGTATAAGGATGTACGCTTGTGGTAATATTAAATTACTTGATTATGATAAATCATAAATAACATATCTCCAAAGATTTATTAATTGTCACATTTCAAATAGAAAATAAATCACGGTCATTGTTTTCTAAAATGTGTTTATGCATTTTTTAATAATAATATCAATATGATTATCACTTATTGTATCAATATTTCAATTATATTTTTCATTCATTCACATTACACCACATATTTCTCAAAAAACAATTTAAATTTGATACATTTCCCGGCACAAACGCTAAATATTCATAAAATGTTCCTAAAATCCCCAAAAAACATTCTAAGAATCCAAAATATTTTTCAAAATATTCTGAATATTTATGGTAAAAGAAACATTCAAATGTCGGTTAAAAATTTGCATGTCATTACATATTCCGAGAATGTTCCATATATGTATATTCCACAAAATTTTAATTTTTTCAAAAATTCCAGATCAGGTCAGGCCGTGAATCAGTTTTTAAACAAAATTTTACTTTAGAAAACACATGTGTTTTTATCTCGGAGCCTAATTTTAGGGCTCTTTTCACAGACGAACTGTTGCCGCTGCTTCTTGTGATTTTTTTTTACGAGTAAATGCTCTTCGCCGCGGTCCTCTATCGGCGAAAATGTGCACTGCTCGCTCACTCGCAATTTTATGAAATATATAAAAAGTATTCACACGATATTCTGAAAATTTCATCGACATTTGCACATTCTATGACAATTTTTTTACTGTTCCGAAACATTTGGTACACAGGTAATACGAATCGAACTTTCTGTGAATATTTAGCGTTAGCTGCGGGTTTCAACAACTTCCAATATGTATTGCATCATATCACTATCTTAACGGAAGCGTATACTTTTTTTTATTACAAATCGTGATTTCACTGGAGCGGTATAAAAAATTCTTAATTTATGCAACTATCAGAAGCGCATGAATAATATTTCATAAAAAAGTTGTATTATTAATATTCAATTAAAAATTCATTTTAAAAGGTTCATCTTATAACACGCAATAACAACAAAATTATTAACAATCAGTGCGAAAGTATTTATCGCTACACAATGGTTTTATTCGATTATAACGAAGAGAAAAGATGTGTAAGTGTAATAATGATGCCATATTATCTATATACATAAAAATCTGTGTGCACATTTGTAGAAAAACTTTACAATATAAATTATGAGGTAGAACTAGTCTATGCGGCATGTAACAAACATCGGAAGGAAAAGTTATCTTTAATCCTTTTGGATTTGGTCCATTATAGATTCTATTTGCCGAGTTGTGTTAGATTTGTGCTCGTAATCAAACAATTATAGCAAAATAACTACTCTCCGACCAAAATTAAAAATATTTTGACAATTATTTTTTCCTATATTAAAATAATAAGTAATAAATTATACAATGACACTTGACAAATATACCCTTAATCTTACTGCATAAATATCAAGGTTTTCCATATTAATATAAATGATTACTTAATAAATTGTAGATTCATGAATAATTGAAAAAAAATGTAACAAAAATAAATATAATTATGTCGAATAATCTTGCTCACTCGAGAAATGTTCTGCGAAGTTGGTCATATGGAATGCTATATATTATATGACTATTTCCTCATTGTTTAGCTCGATTCGCCATTAAATTGTAATAGACATCCCACCGCTCCGAAATAACCCTGAAATCAAGATATAATATTCTATGATATCTGAATAGCATTTTTAAATATGAACTTTCACTTTAGATTTTTACTTCATGTTCCAAAAACAAGGCTTTCAAAGTTCCTTTAGACCAATAATCCATAGCATAGGCCAACAATTTCATTGATATGGGATTTACTCTGAGAAAATTTCCTACAAATACAACCTAAAAACAAAAATTGTTATATATAACCACTTTATAATATTATATATAACAAATTATATATTTTTATTACCCTTTCAATTTTTTCATTAACAGCACACATACGCGCGATAGAACCAATATTATTTGTAATAGTAACAAGAGTTGCACGCGCCAGATCTTCTTTTGTGACAGTATTTCTACGATCTTTGGAATTCATTTGTCCAAAACTAAAAATAATAAAAAAGGTGATACAAAATAAGAATCAAAATAAAGAAATTACATCTTAGAATAGGAATTAATAACTGCTTTACAATTGTACATACCTGCTCGCAACTAAATCTCCAGGAAGACCGAAAGGACCATAATCACCGCCGTATATATCCTTAACCAATTTATCCACTCTTGTATTATCGCCGCCTGTTGCTAGTTCTATTGCTTCTTCAAAAGTGTTACATCCAGTAAGAAGACAGCACAATCCCAAAAATGTACCACCACCTAAGCTATAATTAAAAAAAAATGTACTGATATTACTTAATAATAAATATCTTAAAACTACAAAATATAACGTACACGCAATTTACCTTGTTCCAGATATCCTTTTAAAATTTTCTTGTCCATATACAGCTAGTATGCTTACTCCGGAGCCTATATTAACAAGCTGCAGAAAATAATCAATCGGTAATTTCACCAATTAAAAACGCACAATAAAAAATATTTTTATACTCTTACCAAGAAAGGATATGGTTCAGAAAAATCATAGGGTACTTTTTGGCATTTACTGTCATCGGTAGGATTTGACCAATAATAGCATTCATGTGGATTCGTAGTCTCTATGTAGAGCATCCCGCGTATTAAACTATCTAATTCATCAAATTTTGCCAAATTCATATTTACTTCCTGCCAAAGATATTTCATTATTTTAATAATTATCATGTTGCAATTTGGTCTGTTCAACTTGCTTACACTTTTTTACACTTTTTACATTAAAATGAGATAGATATATATTTGGCGCTGAAGAGAGAAAACGAAGATTCTGAGTATAAAAAGTGTAAGCAAATCAAACAAACCTAATTATAACAAGGCAAAGGCAAAGATAGATAATTTTCCAAACCTTTTTAAAATTATCTTCGAATTTAAAAGCACCACCCCCAGTGGCACAAACAGTAGTCACAAGATTTGCCATACCTTTTGATTTTGCTAATGCTAAAAAATTTCCCATTTCACTTGTGGGAAATCTAATAAAATGTAAGGTTCCTCGTCTGCCTCTAATACAAATGTTATCCATCTGAAACAGATGACATCGTTAAATTAATTATCAATAGGTTTATATAATTAAAAAATAGAAAGTACAAGTTAAATATTTAATAATGTTTACTTGTAAATGCGTATCACGATGGCCAGTTTTTCCATATGCCGAATTTTTAGTGAGATATCGACGAATATTTTTCAATATTTCAACTTCTGCATCTGCTTCATCTCTCGTTATATCCTTTGGCTCAAAGTACACTAATTTGCATAATGTACCACCTATATCCATTCCAAACCAAGGCATTGCTGCAACAATAATGTTATGATTAATATTTTACAATTAGTATTTTATCTTGTGATTTGTGCAAAAATATGTTAAAAATACATTTTTATAAAAAAAATACAATGATCACTAAAAATAAAAAAAAAGTAACAATTTTGCAAAAATGGTGAGATTAAATTTTTAGAGAGTGATTATTAATAATGTTATATCATGCAGAAAATTGGTAAAGTATAAATATATATATATATAATATATATATATATATAGTAAGAAAGAATTATCTAATTATAAATATTTTTTTAGATGACAATCAAGCGAATTAAAGATAACATTTTTGTCGCAACCATCATCTACTTTGTTATGAATATTATTTAGCTTAACAAAATTCAACATTTGATACTTTTTAGAAAAATCTAAGCAGTGATGTTCACAAGTCAGTAAGTGTAGACATTCGTGCGATAAAATAATTATTGTATATAACTCTTCGTAGTGTTAGATATAGTATAGAGGCAGTATTCCCAATGCATATAATCATTCAAGTACAATATTCATAATATTAGATTACAGTATAGATACAGACAATAATAATAGACACAGTATTAGTATTTTCAGTTTATATGTATATAGTCTTTTCCAGATATAATATTCACAGTTTTATTAGTTTCGACTTCTACTCTTAGCTGATGACAAGTTGATAATAAAATGAACTGATAATTAATATACTGATAATAATTAATATACTGATAATTAATAGTCAGCCTTTCATTAAAATAAATTTGAATAAAGATTAAATTATCGATAATTATATTTGCAAATAGTTATATATTATATAATAAAAGCATTGAAAATATTGCGGATATATAAAGTAAATAGTGTATCGTGGACATTATACTCGTCAGTTTGAATTGATTTAAATCGTTGCTTAATTATTTATATTATATAGTCAGGATGTGTCCAATTTGAGCTCCGGAGCCAAAACACAAAGTCATCGACACAAAAAAATTAATATGTCAGATTTCGGAGACTATAAAATATTGATACAAGTCTGAGTGACACTCATCAATACTTTACAGTCCATGAAATCTTACTCACATTGAATTTTTCTTGCGTCGATGCTTTGTGTTTTTACTCCGGAGCTCAAATTGGACAGACCTGATACAGTCATTATTTCATTTTCATATTCAAAAATTTGAAAAAATTATAATCTACTAAAAATTATAATCTATAAATGCAAGGTATTAGATGTACAACTTTGCTTCCGCCGTTTTTTTCCGAAATTCGAGGCTTTATTGTAAAAAACTGGTTATACATTTATGATTCAAAGTATTGTCCATCGCTGGCCACTATTTTCTCCCATTTTTCGGGTAGCGTACGAATTCCGCGTCGAAAAAACTAGTCATCTTTTGAGGCTATCCACGAATCGATCCAATTTTTTACTTCTTCATAAGACCGGAAGTGCTGGTCAGCCAGGCCATGTGCCATTGATCGAAACAAGTGATAGTCAGAGGGAACAACGTCTGGAGAATACGGCGGGTGGGATAGGACTTCCCATTTCAACGTTTCCAAACGTATGTCTTGACCACTTTCGCAACATGGGCATTGTCATGCTGCAAAATCACTTTATCGTGTCTCTCGTTGTATTGCGGCCGTTTGTCTTTCAATGCTCGGCTCAAACGCATCAATTGCGTTCGATACCGATCGCCTGTGATTGTTTCAGTCGGTTTTAACGGTTCATAATACACTACGCCGAGCTGGTCCCAAATACAGAGCATGACCTTGGACGTCAAAATCATTCTTGAAGCGTTGAAACCACTCACGACACGTTCTTTCACTAATAGCGGCCTCACCATAAATATTTGAGAGCATTCGATGAGCCTCAGCCGCAGATTTCTTCATATTGAAACAAAAAATTAAAACCTCCCGCAAATGACGAGAATTTGGCTCGTAAACTGACATTTTCAATCGAGAATAACTTTATGATGCAGACAAATCGACTAATGTTTCTATGGGGTTATGTTGACAGATGCCCAAGTTTATTGTATGATGTCTATGATTTATTTATTTCGACCACCACTTACCGCTAAAGCCATAGGAAAACGGCGGAAGCAAAGTTGTATACCTAATATAAAATACCAAACACATTTGCAAACGATGCAGTATATAACATAGTATCTAATAAAAAGTAAAAAATTGGCAATCTAAGCACACATACAATCCACTGACTCACAAGGAGATGAATGATTCCTTGCTTCTTTGGCCATGGTATTGGCAGCAGAGTATCCGTTAGACTGCATGTCTTTTGGAGTTAAATTATTCTTATGGCTTTGCGGACTCATTGCTCAGAATAGAATAGTTTACTGCAGATCTCTCTGTTATGATAAATAATGTATTCGCTGAAAAAGATACATACATTTAAAAACAATTTTGTAAGTACAATTTCAAACGAAAAATATCTCATGTGTCTATTTTTATGACATTATGTTGAAAACATTGTGCAAATACAATTCATATTTCTTTTAATAATCAATGATTTTTTTTTCATAATCCAAATGTGGAGAGCATTTAAAACTTTAAATCATTTAGATGCAAAGAATTATTTTTAAGCCAGAAGTCAAAGATCATCTTTTTGCGCACACAATATGAAACACACATGACACGAAATGCAGGAATATATTTACATAAGTAACGTTACACAAGTTCATGATATATGCACATTTTTATCCATTTTTTAAATCGTTTTATTGTAATCTGTTTTCACACTATATATATTTATTGGGATTGAATTAAATATAAATTTAATTGGTTTTTTTATCATTAGTCATTTGTTATTATTTATTATATATATTTTGTTGAAAAATATATTTATGTAAATTTGCATATATCAAGCACCAAGATTTGTTTTGACCGAAAATAAGAATCTTTTTCTTAATTTACAATTTAATTTATAATTGTACGTAACAACTCTATCTTTTTGAATACAAAATAAAATCTTGAAAGTAATAATTATATTGTAAATAATATCTCAATAATATATAAATACAGTTTCTGTTGAAATATTACAATATCAAAGCAACGAGTAGATTGGCCGTGCTAAACGGTTGAAATTATGTTTTGATTACACGCGCGAGTATGAAAGCGCCCTTCTAAACATTCATTATAGCTATATTCAAACGATAAGCATAGACGCGCGATATCGTTACGTAAACTCGTACGTATAAATAATTAATTATCCAAGCGATCAATCTTCTATCATGACATTGCTCTCATTTTGCAAATTGCGTCGACTATTCTTAACGTTTGCTGAGTTATTGTCAGCAGCATCTTACAATACATTGATAAGATTCTCAAGACGCTCGTTGCGACAAGCATCTTCAAAAGAAGATTGGCTGTGTTCAGTAGACTCAACAGTTGCATGAGCGCTCGCTGCTATTGAGGTATTCTTCTAGATCTAAAATTTTGATTGGATGATCTAAAAGAATATACCAATAATACAGCAAACGCTCATTCAACTGTTGAGTCCGCTGAATGCTCATTGTAATGCATCAACTACTTTACGATGCTCTATTGATGACAGTCAGTCGCGTCATCGTCACCCCGTCGATGGTCAAACGTCACGTCGAACCGAGAAATCGCGTTTAGCGACGCAAGAACTCGCCATGAGAAGCGATCGAACGACGGTGGCGTGACGTCTCACGTTAGGCCGGCGTGACACTTACTCATCAGATTTGCGCGAAAGCATCGAGAATCATCAAGAACGGCACAAGTTAATACACACTACGACCCGGACGCTCTTTTCCCTTTCCTTCTGTTCCGTTCGCACCGTCCGACTGATCACGACTGACCGGACTGACCACGACCTGCGACGAGCGAAGTGAATGACGACTACACTGACTACAGCGACTACCTCGGTGCTGTCTAAATAATACCCCGGCAATATGATAACTGTACAATGAACGGGACGTCGACGGAAATGCTACTATGAGGAAACACTGCGTTCGCGTTCGCAGTCGCACGTATAATTCGATCTTGCCGAGCACGCACCATCTCAATAAACTATAAAGGCTGCCATACATGAAATATTCTTGTGTTAGAAAAATGTAAAAATATAACATGTGATCTTGCCTGAACTAAACTTGACCCGATAAAATATTTTTAATCCACTAACGTGACGTCTTACTAATCTTTAATCGCTTGTATATGATGTTGTATGCCTTTTGTTACGATGTAGCCTCTTGATATACACTTCTTAATGCGCGATTAAATTCTCCTAAATTCACTATTAAGGAACATCCGTTAACTTGAGAGTTTCGTTTCTTTCTGTGGATGTTCTGTGGGGCATCTTTCTTATTACCTGACATCACGGTTGCTACGGACCGTCGAAAAAATATCACGTGTCATGGCAAAATTGTAGGAACAGCGCGGTAGCGATCAGCTGATTCTTTCCTTCCTTCTCTAAAATGGACATCCATCCTTGTTAACGTTCTCATTTCCTGTCCCGCAGTTTCCTTCCTCTTTGACCAGTTCAGAGTTTATTACCTGAAAAACTAGGAATGTAATTTTTAGAGAATTTCTTTTTCTCCTTGAAAAGAAAGGAATTTCATGGAATTGTATATCCAGAAAAGGAGAGTACAATTTTTTTGTGATTGGAGATTTATGGTTGTATTATTCCTACATTTTTTTCTTCGAAAATCGAAAATTATCATAACAATGACACCCAAGAAAAACCTTAAATAAAGAAAATCCTTATCGTAACGAAATATTGTCGTTGTCAGTTATGCTTCAAGCTTTAATCATTTAAAAACTAATTCAGAAAGATGGATCCTCTAACGGTCATCAAAAAAAGAATAAAAGTTATATCTTTCTTTCGAAATTTTATTGATGTCTTTTTCTGAAAACATTGTTTTTTTTATCATTTTTTTCTTGGTAATACAAAAAGTTGACGCTTGGGATTAACATCTGCGTATGGATTTATAAATATTCGTGTACATTTTTACAGTTTTTGCCATCGAATTTTAGAAATGCTCTTCTTTTTTATTTATAAATCTCTCTCTCTTAAAACATATTCCCATTCGTGCATCATTCATTAACACTTATTATCCATAATTTTTTCACGGAAATTAAAAAATTACATGCAAAATTGATTTTTTATTATTACTCAAAGTGTGTATAACATTTATGTAATAAAAGTATTTTACGAATCAAGAAAAATTATTTTTCTATTGTAATTAAATATTTCTCGTAGATTTTTTTTATTTTACTGACAAATTTTTTTGTATATAATATCTATATCTACTACATACCAATTTCTGGATTGGATCGCATTCTTATCGCTTTATATCACATCAATATCACTTTGTTTTTCTGTTACTGCGACACGTACACGTTTCATTTCTGTAAGATTCTGTGAGATAAGCGATTTAATGTTTGTTGATCTACCATTCTTTGTTGCAAAATCATTTCCTGTTTTACGTAATCCTGTTGCAAAAAATCGTTCACATTAGCAATTTGCTATTCGGATTTCAAGCTATTTCAGTCTTCAAGCGATATAAACATAAATTACTCAACCATCACATTAGTGAATTGTGATGCCGTATTTCATTTAAATATTCTATTATACTTTTTCAAACTCTCTCTCTAGCGTCCTCCCTCCCCCTTCTCTCTCTTTTTTTATGACAAAGTAATAAAGCATAGACTTTAAACGGTAAGAAAAAAGTTACCTATAAGAATATAAGAGGCAAGCAAAAACGCGTTTATAAGATAATTTTTCTTTGGAAAATGTTCGGCAAGTTTACAACAATGCAATGACTCGTAATTATCGATATTAATATCGTTGCGGATGAAATCATAAAAACTATCAGCATGACATATCCATTTTAATTCATTCTCAATTTACTGGGTAATAATTCTCTTCGAAAATATTTTTTTAACCTATCCCTAGACATCAATTCAGGAAAGATCTGCACTAAAAATAACGAACATCAATCAATTAAGAGCGGTCAAATTTCAGTTAATCTGCAGTAATTATAATTCTCTCAATAATTGAAAGAATTATTTAAAATAATATTTCTAACTATACAAGGTGTATTTAAATAAAGTGTCAAATATTTTAGACACATATCCCATCAATCAACATTTAAAAACATTCATAAAAATTATAAATTATAAACAAATCTTTTTCTCTTAAATTTTATTTTGTTTTTTTAAGCTATACATATAAAACACATTTTGATTTATTTCCGTGTGTTAAATTTTATCTTGTTTTCTATTATTTTTCTATTAATTATTTGATATTGTTAAGTAATTATTTAAAAAATCCTATCTCAGAAAGTAATAGCGAATTCGGTCACTTACACAATATTACATCAGTGCATATTAATAAAAGCTGCTTTGCATGAAATTAACAAATAACATATTATTATAAATATTTTGAACGATTAATAATATTACCAGGGCAAGTAATTGCGCGCTATTTGTAACATTGTTACCGTTATAAGTTTTTTCGGTAACGAATAGGTAACGACATTACATTTTCTTCTGAGTAACGTTCATAGTAACGCAATTATATTTTTGGGGTAATGGTAACGATTTTATTAATTACTTTTTTCGATACTTTATTTCTAACTATGTAAAAGTTAAGTCGTGTAACTATAACCCTAGAAAACATTAACAGTCTGATTGGCAGTCTAAATCACGCAATCTAAATCATCTTTTTTTCATTGTATTTACAGTTCATTGTATTTACACATATAGATTAACTTAGATATAATCTTTACAATATCTTTAATTTTTTTAAATAAAATTTTTTCTGTCATATCTTACAAATTAAATATATGTTTATAATGCAGATTACAAATAATACTATTTTTTTATTATATCATTTTATCCTTAGAGTATTCATGATGAGTCATTCGTATCTTGTTTCTTTTTTTCGAAATACTGCATCTGGCTAAATAATTCTTTCCTCCTTTTTAAATGTACAACTTCATAAATGTTTCTTAAAGATGTTAAAATATATATATATAAATATCTATTCATAATTTTTATATATTTGGAAAAATTATGGAAATTGACCACATACAAGCGATCCATCATGCACAATAAAAAGAAAATTGTATATGTATTAAGAGTTAAACGTATAATTTAAAAATATCTTATTAAAATTAACGAAAAATAAATGTATTTAAGTATAAAAATTATAAACAATGCAGTATACATTATGCGATATGACAGTATCTATTTCATTCATGAAAATAACGCACAATATTTACTTTTTGAGCTCTATTTCTCTACTAAAAAATAGAATTTTGACATCTTTTTTACATTTACCGCAAAAATCTGTATACAATTTTCTATTAGAAAAAAAAGAAACGAAAAAGTAACGACTCGTTATTACAATAACGGTAATGAGTTATTTTTGCAAATGAATAACGAGTAATGAGAACGAATTATTTTTTTTAGCAAAAAGAGCAGTAACGGTAACAAGTTATTTTTATAAGTTGCCAACCCTGAATATACTAATGATATTATCACGTTATTTAACAATTAAAATATATGTATATTATTGTCAAAGATGATTATATTATATCATTGAGATATTTTATGTATGAAGCAGCTTTTAATATGCATTGATCCAATAGTGCGAAGTATAGTGTTGAATTCACCATAAGCGTTTTTAAAGCTCCCATTCTACAATATGCTTTTTTTCTGTTTCTTGCTTTTTGCTATTTTTTACATCTTGTCTTTTTGCTTCTTAGGCCCAATTTGCATCAATGTCATTTTGACTTTAAGCGAGATTTAAAACTCTATCTGTCTCATTTTAAAGCCGAAAAGAGACAGAGATAAAAAAAGTTTTAAGCCTCACTTAAAATCAAAGTAAGTTGATGCCGGTTTTTTGTTTTTTTATGTCGTCCGAGATAAAAGTTAACGAATTTCGAAAGAAACAAGAAATACATAGCAAGAAATACATAGCAATACAATTGTTAATAAAGCGGGTTGTAAAGGGGAAAAAAAGCAAAAAACAGGAAACAAAGAGCACATTGTAGAATAGACTTAAATCCATAGGTTTGTTTTCTTACAGTTGAATTAGTGTGCACTTTTGGAACTTAAAGTAGAGAAAAATATATACGTTTGATATTTGTCTCGAAAGCGAGAAAGTTGAAAAAAAGAGTCAAAGAGAGTTCTAATGCAACAACAGAAAACAGACCACCTATGTGAACTCTTTTTAATGTTTGGAAATATATATTTACGTCGATAAAAAATTAGACACTTATTCAAATATAACCTGCATAATTCCTTGTTTCTCTAATTAATAAATCTATATCAACAAAATAGTGAATGAGTTAACAAATTAATCGAAGTAAGCTGATTAAATTAATCGAAGTTTACAATTAGTCGAATTTTAGTCATCATCTTCAATCGGCGACAAGATCAGTTTACTCAGTTTACACGACGCTTCTCTCCGCAGCAGAAAAATAGTATCGTGTAAATATCTATAACCCATAACGTCTGCTTATGATCTATCTTGTCTACGCGGTCTGCGTCTGCAATTGTATCGTCTGTATTGCCACGCATTTCGACATTTACATCACGGTCACAAAATGTTATCACGCTAATTACGGTCACTTTCTTTTTCCACTGTGACAGAATTTTATACAAACAAAAGACTTGGTAATACATACGAAACCGAGAAGATGATTGGTGAACGTTATCCTGATTGTCCCTGTGGTCATAATAGATCGTAGTTTTCTCACATAACCTTACCTAACCTGGGAAAGGGGGCTACGTTAATGTTTCTCTACATCTCCCGGCGGGAATCTCGAAACATTCTCACATATGCTTCTGTCAAATCGGTCTGAAGATGCCGCCGAATATCCTGAAGAGCAGCTTGGAGAATGCCTCGTTTAGCATTATATTTCAGGTACGTTGATAAAACCGGTATTTAATCTAAGAGTGATTAGAGACACTACTTTTGTATTGACAAATACTATGTCATATAAAATTTTAGAAAAACTCTTCTTCCACAGATATTCTGTCGCTGCGTTACATTTGTTCTGAACGCATTTGTTGTTCGTCATGTGGGCCAGGCAATCCTAGGCGTCATTAATGTGAGATTACTCTTATTGGAATCTATGATACTGTTCTTATCACGCGAGCCATTTGTGAAAGCATGTCTGACTAACACAGCGGAGCATAATTGGGCACAAGTTATAAATCTACTATGGCTGACGTTAGTTTTTTAATTATATGATAATTGATCATCTCAGAAACTATACTGATCAGCCCCATGAAATAAGAAGCATATAAAAATTGATGAAGTTATAAAACTAATCATGCTATTGAAATTAAGAAATTATAGAAAAATTCCATCAGTTTGTCTTCTGAGAGACTCAATTGTTCTCTTTGAACAAAATTATATGAATTAATTAATGTGTTTTAGAGTACCCATATGCATTGTAATGTCTTTCCTATTTGGATATATTTGGTTGTTCTTGCTCTCCACCACAGAGATATTACCACCATATTACACATTTGCAGTTTGGGCAGTTGGACTGTCATGTGTTATAGAACTGTCTTCCTTAGTCGTTCAATTAGTCGCAAGCGCATTTCTCTTCGTTAGGCTTAAAGTAAGACAAAAGATAAAAGATTTTCAAGAAATGAGTATTTTACAGCTTTGTTCTTCCAGATAATTCTGGATACGATCATGATCATTATTCGCACTATGACGTTTGTCCCACTAATATTATATTATCCTGAGAACGCATTACTTGCGTTCGGCATCGCTCAACTTGTTGCGGCAATATTTTATACAACTAGTCATTATGCATATTTTCATTATCATATCAAGAAATTGAACAAGTCACAGAAACGAAGAATGTCTTTGAAAGATAACAGCAATGAATATGTGATAAGAGAATTTCCCTTTCATACTATAGAAGATTTTTTACCTTGTCAGCTAAAAAATAATGTATGTATTATAATTGCATTGTTACATTATTGTTTCGTAAGAAAAATACAACAGTTACTCCGTAGGATTCGTACTTTGATACGAAATTGACTAATCTCACGTGGAGCTTCTTTAGGCAAGGAATCCTAAAACAGATTTTGACGGAAGGCGAAAGATTGATCATGACTATAATGCCAGTATTAACGTTTACAGAACAGGTTTGTGTCAATGTACAGAATATTTCCCAAATTTGTAATCAAAATATTGTAGTAAGAAAGTTCTCTAGTAAGAAAAATTAAGTAAAAAAATTATTCATAAATTTTGACAATAATTTTTAACAATAATTTTTGAAATAATAATAGTTTAAATATGGTCAATTAGATTACGTTTAAATGGCCATCTGTCCATTAATTGCACGTGCCGTATTGTAGTATTAATAAGCGTGTTCAAATGTACTCACTGCAATATGATATGCACGACTCATGATCAGGTGACTGTTTACATATAAAATTTATAATTAGCCATATTTAAACTCTTATCTAAAAAATTACTACTTAAAATAAGAATTTATAAATAATTTTCTTACTTCATTTTTTAAGATCTTTTTTATTGTAATATTATAATTCGCGAATTTTAGGACACTTGCGTATACTCCAATATCGTCATTAGATGCTCATTTTTTTCTTTCTTTAAGGGAGTCTACGAGATAGTGAATAATATGGGTTCGCTAGCTGCTAGATTTATTTTCCGTCCAATCGAAGATAGTAGTTATTTTTATTTCACACAGATGGTGAAAAGGGATAAAACGATTTCTGATCAAAATCCAGTGAGTGTCTATTATATCCTTTCATGTTTACTAAAATTAAATAAAATTTTATGTACCTATTTATAAAATATGATATTTTCAGGTGAAAGTACAAGAGAGTGTAAATGTATTGACACATTTGTGTTCTGTTGTTACATGTATTGGTTTGGTTGTTCTAGTATTCGGTCAATCTTATTCGAGTCTATTGCTCTGGTTGTACGGCGGCTCAAAGTTGATTTTACCCTTACCTGTTCTATTGCTAAGAGCACACTGTCTCGCCGTGTTACTGTTAGGAATCAATGGCGTAACCGAATGTTACACTAACGCAACAGCCGACAATGCGACCATAAACAAGAGCAACTTGATCATGGTCTACCAGTCGATCACATTTTTGGGCGCATCATATCTGTTTGCTATATGGTTTGGTCCGGTCGGCTTTATTCTCGGCAACTGCGTGAACATGGGTCTGAGAATCATACATTCGGTGATATTCATTAATAAGAGACATCAAGACACAGTCTATCGTCCATTACGCGGACTAGTACCAAAGCCCATGTTCTCCACATGTCTACTTGTTGCAGCGTTCGCCACTAATTTATCACACGTAAAGTATTCACAATGTAATTTTATATGTATGTACTAAAATCGCGTAGCAGTAATCTCTTCCGTTATTTCAGACTTACTTCTTCCCAAGTGAAAAAATATTGCACCTATTAGTTGGCATAATAATGTTTATGATTGTATTTATGTCTTGGTTATATGAAAATTATGAATTAATCCAGCTTGCCACAAGCAAGTGGTATGAAAGAAGAAATAAACAGAAAAAGAACGACTGAAACCCTCGTGTAATATAAATTATTTTATTTAATATATGAATCAACTATAGGTTCATTGTAAGATCTTGTAAAATGTTAAAAGATCACACACACACAATTTTCGTACAACTAGTTAAAATTGACTATAAATCCTTATATGATGAGAGAGAGAGAGAGCCACATATCTATTAAATTTTTTTTATTAACAATTTGCACGTATACTTGATACTTAAATATTTTTGTAAAAAAAGATTGCATTTTGAATATAAATATTATAAGTTCAGCCACACTTATATAACAATGATTATTTCAAATCGATATGTCTTTATATATAGCACCAACTACAGGTTCCTTACGAAGTATAATACACTGCCTGAAATTGAAGCAAGTTTTCATTTTATATTTAGAAATATCGCAAAATTGTTATTTTGCTTACTTGTTATCATTTTGAAGCGATATAATTGGTGATCCAGATTTCGGTTCCAATTTTGCAACTAGATCCGCTATGGCCGCTATCAACCCAGCACTGTCGCTCGATGCATCGCCCTTAACTACAAAAGTTTACAACTTTATGCAGGTCATACGAATGCTTGAAATTTTTTCATATCATTTTTTAATATCTATAATTTTTTTATTTAGATCTTTGATAATTTATTACCTCCAAGACAGAGACCAGCGTGATCAGCCAAAATACAGCCAATAATTCCTTCCTTGTCATGCCTATATAGTACAATAATACTTTACTAAACAAATATACAAGAATGATAATAACTAATGCTCAAGAAAATAGAAGATAGATACACAAATGTAAAATACACAAATGTTAAATAATATTAACGCTCAGTTTTTCATTAACTTGTATTTAGACTCATTTAATAACATGTAAAAATTGTGCATCTATAACTATGATTAATGATCACTAAACTGATCGTTTTGTAGTGATAATTTTACTCGCTAACCATAGAAAAATACAATTTTTACATCACAAAAATAAAACAACAAAAAACCGAGCCTAAATAATATTCACAATATAATAATATTTATTATAGGATAAAAATTAAAAAATATTTAAAAACTTATATCGAGGAAGATTTCCTAACCTATATGCCCCATAACGCTTACGTGTCATCCAATGTTTTCACCAAGTTTCGTTCCATCTTCGGACCTCGAGTCTCACGCGACGCTTGCAAAATCAATCGACACGCGAGATTTGTAGAGTTTCCTTGAAAAATTAATTCGACGTCGAAGAGAGAGTCGTGTTATCGTATGTTATCACATAAATATTGGCAAATATCGCTTGAAGTCTGCTGTCTGCGTCAGTTTGCTGATGTGACAGTTGACGGTGTGACATGACAGATCGCGATATTCGCGTCTCGCGATATATCGCGCCATATACACGTACGCACATGTACGTACCACGTGATCAATGTACCTAGTGTCACTTAATGATCTCATTACACGGTAACTGAACTTTGCCCTTCCTCTCCGTCGTAATTGAGAGAATTATGCGAATTAACTTGTGAGAGGTGTTACATTACACAACCTGATGAAACTTTCATTTCATTCCGTTCTTTTTTTTTATGTTTTCGCGCTTTTAGTGCCTGATTTCGATTTGAAAAGAAAAATAATTCATTTACAGAATCGCTTCGCGTTTGCGCAACGTGCGGTGATTGTGTTGACGAAAAATTGTTAAGGAAATCGTATATTGCGAATATCATTATTTCTGGGACACTCGGTATAAGCCGTACAAGCGCTATATACATATCGTGCAATAGGGCCGACGTGACTTGTTCAGTGACAATCATGGCTGGTAAGTGGAAAGATGTGTACTTGTTTGTTGGTATTATTTTGTTAAAAAAATGAAATGTAAACAAGTGAAGACAACGAATTTATTATCGTTAACTTATTGCATTAGATCAATTTATTCCAGTGAAAAATATTAATTCGCATATTTCATAATAATATTCGAACTTAAAGGAATTAAAATTCATGGGTGTTTTACGTGAGGATAAAAGTTGCAACATATAAAAAAATAAAATATTTAGAATTTAAAAAATACTTATTTTTATAGAGTTATGTATTAATATAAACGCGAAGAGTACCATAAAATATTATAATTTCTTATATATATTCACTGTAACACAAATTTAGGCAGATATTTTAATTAATGTTCAAAGTTGCAATATGTAAAGAAAGACAAATTTTAAATTTTGAAGATGCAACTGTAGTTTTCTAAATGTTTATTTATATATTTTTATTATTGGGAATACATTAATTAAATTTAAAGGGAAAGAAAATACATTAATAGAAATTAAATTGGAATTTTATTTTGCTTTCTATGCTATTAAATTTTATAATTTTTTAACAGTATTATAATAAAAATAATATATTTTGTGTCATACATTTTTTAACTTATAATAAAATAAACTATATAATTTTATTTCAGAAACAAATCCTTACAAGAGTCTATTAAAATCCATTAAAATTGGATTGAAAGATTACCAGTATTATGATATTGGCAATTTAGACCCAAAATATGGTAAGTTTTTGTCTTATTTCACATCTAATGAATAAATATTATATGTATTGGTCTTACAGACAGATTACCATTTTCTATCCGAGTTCTCTTGGAAAGTGCCATCCGTAATTGCGACAATTTCCAAGTAACAAAACTAGATGTTGAGAAAATTTTGGATTGGGAAAATAATCAATCTCTTCAACAAGATGGAGTCGAAGTGGCCTTTAAGCCTGCGAGAGTTATATTACAGGTAAAAAAGTATCTCCAAAATTCCATATTTTATTGAGTTTAGTCATGTGCAAAAAATATATTTCTTGCTGTTTATTCAATTACAAACAGGATTTTACTGGAGTACCGGCAGTTGTGGATTTTGCAGCGATGAGAGATGCTGTAAAGAAACTCGGTGGCAATCCTAATAAAATTAATCCAGTTTGTCCATCAGACCTTGTAATCGATCATTCAATACAGGCTGATTTTATTAGAAGGTATGGTTCATCAAGTATGCTTTATCAAGTGTATTTTGATTTTTTAAATAATGGAGAGGATTAAAGGTTATCATAAGCTAATAAAAAAATAACCTGGAAGCTCTAATATTGCTGAAATGTTACAAGAAAAGAAAAAATTTTATGTAATATGTTTGATAATATTGTGAGAAGAGATACAAATAAGAAAAATCCAAGAATCTTTTTTTATTTTTGTGTTATATTGCCTATAATGGTTTATATAAATCTATTATTACTATGCATGTTTCAGCAATGATGCTATAAAAAAAAATGAAGAACTCGAATTTGAGAGAAATAAAGAACGCTTCATGTTTCTTAAATGGGGTGCAAAGGCATTTAAAAATATGTTAATTGTTCCTCCCGGAAGCGGTATCGTGCATCAAGTGAATTTAGAATACTTGGCAAGAGTGGTATTTGACTCCAACAATTTTCTATATCCTGACAGTGTAGTTGGTACTGATTCTCATACTACCATGGTCAATGGTCTGGGTGTACTTGGATGGGGAGTTGGAGGTATTGAAGCAGAAGCTGTTATGCTTGGTCAAGCAATTTCTATGTTAATACCACAAGTCGTAGGATATAAATTAGAAGGTGTATTGAATCAATATGCCACATCTACTGATCTTGTTTTAACTATTACAAAGGTAAGAATTTTCCGAGCAAGCTTTGTAAAAATATAGAAGCTTTTTAGAGAGATATTTTTACTGTAATATTAAATGTTTTATATGTTTTTATAAATAGAATTTTACTTATTTCTTAATAAATAAAGTTTATATATAATGGAATATACTATATATTTTATATATAAGTAATATTAATAAGTCAGTTATATAATCTTATAAACTTATAATATTTTGCAGAATCTTCGACAAGTCGGAGTGGTTGGAAAATTTGTCGAATTTTTTGGGCCAGGCGTAACGCAGCTAAGTATCGCGGATCGTGCTACCATTTCTAATATGTGCCCGGAATATGGTGCAACCATAGGCTTTTTCGCAGTGGATCAACAAAGTTTAGCATATCTCAAGCAAACAGGTAAAATTTTCTCTATCAGTAATTATTTATTTTTTATAAATATCTTTTATGATATGATGGCTTTTGATATAATATTTTATGTAGTATATAAATATATTTTTCTATATTATCTAGGTCGATCTGAGGAACACATTGAAAGGATTGAGAAATATCTTGAAAACGTACGCATGTTAAGGAATTATGATGACTCGAGCCAAGATCCAATCTTTTCCGAAGTAGTCACTTTGGATTTGAGCACTGTAGTCTCAAGTGTCAGCGGACCTAAAAGACCTCATGATAGAGTTTCAGTATCTGACATGCAAATAGACTTCAGAAATTGCCTCGTAAACAAGGTTGGTGACTCTTAAACATTTCCGTATGAAATAGATTGTACTCACAAGCAAATCTATTTCATCTGCTGCAGTTCATATTTTGTTAATAAGATAAATAATAATATTAATTGTATCGACAATACGTACACTTCGAGTAATTGTAACAATATGATAAATCTAGAATGCTAATATGAGCGAGAAAGATGATTATTTAGTACATACAAGGGACGAATATTACCCAGTGACTGTAAAATGTAAATCAAACTGGATTATATCCATCTCATGCTGTACCTTTGTTTTGCCAGCTAGCGCTAAAATGAATTTGATCCTATTTTTTTCTAAAAAGCTTGCGTGGTACTCTCTTGCTAGAAAAAAATATACGATCAAAAAATGAAAATAATCGACAGAGAACTAGGTAACTTATACTGTGATATGATTAGCTTGTATTAACATATCACAATAAAAGTCCCTTTGAACTCTGTGACTAAAAGTTATTTGCTTTCATGACAATCTACAATATATGTGAATTTAATATAATCAAAGGCACTCATTTTTTTTTAGAAGACTCCAGCAATTTTTATATATCAGTTTATAATGAAGAAAAATTCTGATATAAAAATTCTGAAATACTAATGCCGTGGTAAAACAAGCTCGAAAAATATACAGGGTGTCTCAAAATTCGCACATTTGGAGTATAGAACATACTTTATATTAAAACAAACTTTTTCCTTTAGCAAAATTGCGTCCGATAAATAATTTTTGTGCTTATTTGGTAATTTCAACTTGCTCTTCTGCAAAAACTACTTGTCAAACGTAATTTTGCAAAAGGAAAAAATTGTTTTAGCATAAAATATCATATCCTGTATTCTGAATGCGCAAATTTTGGGATACCTTTTATACTATTAAATATATACTATTTCACATGCATTAGTAATACTAACATTAAATTACTCCTGCAAAAAATGTGTCTGTATCGTTGATATGTGATCGCCGACAATATCCCGTGTTGCTATGTCTCGAGCATCTTTCCTTTGCTGATCTAGCTTTATGATATTTCGATACAACATATAGTTAGATCACCAAAGATAAATGAACGAGATGTGAACTGAATCTTCAGGTGATATTTTTTGCCATTAAAGACGAGTATATGATCTAGTCACAAATTTTTTTTCTTATTTGTGTACCAGTCACATACTCGACCCTAACAACAATACTTAACAGAGCGATATGCATATAGCTGTAAACGTTAGATGTACAGGGATTTGATATTGGATGCAATCATCACCCGGTGAAGTTTCCATTACAACTTTACCGGCTACGATCGCATCCAATAGTATAATCCTCTTACACAACGCTGATATCAATCCATGAATTCTGTACAATTTCTTTTCTAAATATAAAAATTTTTCTCTTTCAATTATTGAAAAGAAATTAAGGAAAATTCAGCTATTTCAGAAGTATTTCAGATTATTTCAGAAAAATTGAGAACGATTTCACCTATTGGAGTATTTCTTCAAATACTCAAAGCTGTGTCCTACTCACGATGAAACTTTGGACAGGTAGTCCAAAATTATATATGCATAATTGAATACTCACGATAATTATTTGTTGGTAATGTTTCCAACGATCGTCAAAATTTTTTCATCTTTGGAATCGTAGAACACAATGCTAACAAACTACGATATTTTCACAAGTTATAGATGAAAATCACACTAGCAAAAAATTCGATAATATCCGAGCTCACTCGTTCACAACAGTAAATGGATTTTCGCAATTACTAACTCTTGTCGGCGGATCTTTTATAAAAACTTTCTTCCCTATTTTTGACCTGCTTCTGAACTTCTATTGGGTTCAGCCTTATCACAGTTTTTAACATCAAGTTTTTAACTAAGAATAATTCATAAGAAACTAAAAATTATGTTTCATTACTTTTACAATAGTGCATACTGAATTACTATTGAATCTGTTTTCGCACTTTTTTAGCACTGCAGAAATTTTCAATGAACATACGAAAAGCACACACAGAAATGTAAAAAAATATTTATTACGTGAATATGATATTTAACTCGTGGTCATATCGAGAAAGCCGCGGTCTTAATCCGATAGGCAAACTACAGCGAATGATCGCTCAACGAACGGAAACAATACGTGTTTAAGAACGTGTCGATCGATTTCTATTCGAAATGTTCAACATTGGCATCGCGTTACCTGGCCTATGACAGGCACAAGGACATCTGTCGAAGAAATTCATCCACTGAATCATAAAGTTAACGCTTCTTCCGCGTGAAATTCAATTCCGATTGAAGTTAATATCGAAGATAGATAAAATATGTATACTTATATATTTTAATGGATATATATTGGTATAAACTCAAAAATTTTAGATTAAACAAAATCAAATTATAATATGTAGTAAATTTTTTTCAATTTAAAATCAATACTCCTGTAATGAGAATTTTGAATCATATTAAATTTAAGAAATGTTACAAACTGATAATTTTAATATTTTTTATGACAGAGTCTTTAATATAAAAATATAATAATATTAAATTATTGTTCAGTTGTTTGCATTAGTGTTTTAATTAATTGAAGAATACAAGTTTTGTTTGTCTTATTTTAAAAACTTCCGATTATTATACATCAGTAAAATCTTTCTATATTCTCTATGTATAAGAACAATTGCACGTGTAAAATTGCTTGAAATTTTTTATGATATAGGTCTTAAATACATGACTCTCATTCTTTAAAATGTAGGAGAATGCGTGTATGGCACTTGATAATTTATGAAGAAAGAAATAATTCGTACGCACATACCATTGATCGATCGATCCGTCCGCCTCGTCGGAGAAGACAAAAGTCTTTGGTCACACTTCGCATAAGTTCTGAAAGACGTATTCAGAGCTCGCACTGAAATTGCTGATACAACATCCTACTACATTCGTTTTGCAAAGCTCACACATTTCATTGCAAATGAGCCATCGTTTGTCGTGCATGCTGATATATAGAAAGAGCTCAGATTTCCTATCAAGGCACAGTGCCTAAGATTTGGAAAGGGATATGTTTACGGAAAACAATGGAAAATTTTGTTTAAAAGACCTTTGATTTAATTAATGTTATACTAAACTAACAGTTGATTATGTATCATTTTTATTTAATGAACAAGATGTTAAAAGAAGTATTTGTATTTTCTGTTCAGCACATTTTGGTCGCGATTAATATATCAAGTATTATTGAAGTATTTCTACAAAATATAAATAATACTAAACAATACCCATAAAGGTACGAACAAATATATTATTTTCATAATTGCTATGATTTAAAATAAATATGATGAATCCTTATATTATTATAGACATTTCTTAGTTTTGTATCTTTATTGTCGCACTTACAATTAGTTAAAAATAATCTGATTGACTTATTTTTCTTTAATATTAAATGACTTGTTTATCAGTTTTTTGTTTAAAAATACTTGCCATTGCTGGTTCGTCATTGGATTGTGCACGCATGAAGTAAGCACGAGGTCATAGACCTCGTGATTGCTTAAAGATCTTGCTTTGCGAGTTCGTATTGCTTCTTCAGCAAATTGTGTATCGGGCAATGAATTCTGTCATGCCACTCGACGCATCAAATCTGCCAAATTTATGAAACAGTAAATAATGGCTTGGAATAATAAATCACGTAAAAAAAGTATTATTTATAGCGTATAATTTTTAACTTGTAATTATTTGCGACTTTTATCGTAGCTTCTTTGAAGGGATATTTTCCTGAAGGATTATTATATTTTTTACTTTTAAAAGACGTTTAAAAATATACGAATAAAGAACAGAATATTAAATGATATATGATTTTTAAACTTTATATTTATCTATAATATTTGAATTTGTGGTTTAACTCAATCATAATTAAAATCCAATTCAGTTTTTTCATATACATCAAAAGCTTATAATGTATGTTAAATTGAGACCAAAATTTAACCTTTTCTTTTCAAAGCATATTCTTTTACATTTAAATTTAATCAGCATTAATTGCTAAATGAATCTTTTTATTAGAAATTATTTAAAAAATTGAATATTTTTTATTACCATGAAAAGAGTTATTTTCATTGTACATTTAATTATATAAACAAAATTCTTACAAACAAAAATGTATAACATAATGACAATTTTTTATTATAGGTAGGCTTCAAAGGTTATGGTTTGACTCCTACGAAGGTGGATTCTGTGGGGAAGTTCAATTATGAAGGAAAAGAATATGAATTGAAACATGGTTCTGTAATAATTGCAGCTATTACCAGTTGTACGAATACTAGCAATCCTAGCGTTATGCTTGGAGCAGGTGTGTTATGAATTTTATCAGAAAAATTTATTACAGCTATACATAATATAATTTAATATTTTATAATTTATTATATTAATGCAAATGATTTATTGAAAATTTGAAAAACGTGAAATGAAATCAATCTGTTGACGCAATTTTAAATATCTATCTAAAATTATCAGCATTTGTTAGTGTAATATGGATTTTTAGATTTTAAAAGTACAGATTTTAAATCTCGAATATAATTAAAAATGAAATTAGAAAATAGAAATTTTAAATTATTATTAGGATAGTCATTATTAGCTAAAACATTTTGTCTATTTAAAGAAATTTGTTTCATCCTTTGAAATTTAGATTAGAATGATAAGAAACATTGTTGTATAAATAAAAAGTAAGAAAACTAACAAATGTTTAGTTTTTTATCATTAAAATTTTATTAATTATTTAATTATGAAAGAATTTAAATTGTAATTCTAGAGAAGGATATGAATTAGAATATAAAATTTGCTACTTTAATATAATATAATACAGGTCTTCTTGCTAAAAAGGCAGTGGAGGCTGGCTTGAGTGTTGAGCCATATATAAAAACATCATTGTCACCTGGCTCTGGAGTTGTTACTTATTATCTCCAGGAAAGTGGTGTGATTCCATATCTAACCAAGTTAGGTTTCGACATCATTGGTTACGGTTGTATGACTTGTATTGGAAACAGCGGCCCGCTTCCTGATGTTATAGTCGAAACTATTGAAAAGGTAGAATAATTTGCTGTATTTAAATTCTATTTGTCATTTTTTCAATTCTTGCTAAAAGGTAAAAATAATTCTATAAATTGTTGACAATTATAAATTGAATAAAATTGCGTTTAAAAATCATTAAAAAAAACTATTAAACTTCGCAAAGCTTGTCATCTATATCATTCATTAATTATGAAATTAAATAATTTCTTTTTTATAAGCATTATCTCTGCATATAAAACAGCGTTAAATACCTTATAGAATGAACTCATTTGCTGTGGAGTTCTATCAGGCAATAGAAACTTTGAAGGCAGAATCCATCCGAATACCCGGGCGAATTATTTAGCATCTCCACTCCTAGTAATAGCCTATGCCATTGTTGGCACTGTAGACTTCGACTTTGAGAAACAGCCACTGGGTAAGATATAAAATCATCTTCGCTTTGTTAGATTTATGTATACTCTTTATAAGAAATGCATACTGCATATGCATAATTTTTATGACATTTCTGTTATTTATACAAGGTCGCAAAGCCGATGGTTCTCCAATATTTTTACAAGATATTTGGCCAACCAGATCAGAAATTCAAGCTGTTGAACAGAAGTATGTCATCCCAGCCATGTTCAAAGAAGTCTACAGTAAAATCGAACATGGTAGCGACAATTGGGCAAGCTTGGTAGCACCTGAGGGCAAGTTATACCCATGGGACATTGATTCTACATACATTAAAAATCCACCCTATTTCGATAACTTGCAGAAGGTAATTAGATATATAATTTTATTGTAAATTATAAATGCTTGATATTGAAATTTTTATGGAATACGAAAAGAATTTAAATTTAATTTTTTTATCTTAACATTAACTTTCACTTCTTAAAAGTTATGTTACATATTTAGAATTTTAGATATTAATATAGAAAAACTATCTGAGCTGTGCTAATAATAGCAGTCAGGTTAAAATTTTTAAATTATTTTTAAAGATATTTATGTGCTGAAGAATAATTTGCTTTTTTATTGTAAAATTTTTATACTGGATGAGTTTTAATCAGAAACTGCAAAATATCTGGAAAAATAAGCATTGTACGAAAAAATGTTTCAAATAAACCCTCAATATTTTTGAGGAAGCAATTCTATCCCGCAAAAATTAACTCCCTCCCCCCCTTCATGTTTTGTTTTGATACTACCGTGAAGAAAGCAACTTTTGTCTAAAACATATTTTTCGAATTATCATAGATGTTTACGATTTGTTATCTATTCTTAGTTTTACCAGGATTAATGACGTGGACGCGACAGAAATTATAATCGGAATCGAAAAAAAAGATTTAGACAAAATTGTTTTTGACGTAGAATCCGAATCTACAATAAAAAGTAGAGGTTCTTATTTAAGATTTCAAAGTTATTCTCAGCCCCACACCCAAGGAAGAGCGAGAGGCGGTTTTGTGGGATAGAATTGAGGATTTATTTGAGACATTTTTTACAATGCTTATTTTTCCAGATATTTTGCAATCTTTGATTCAAAAACTCATCCAGTATTTGTAAAAAAATGAAAAATGATTTTATAGGAGCCATCTCCAATCCAATCGATTACAAGAGCGCGAGTGCTCGTAAATCTTGGAGATTCTGTTACAACCGATCATATTAGCCCAGCAGGCAGTATTGCGCGTAATTCAGCAGCGGCGAGATATCTAGCTAATCGAGGGTGAGTTTGATATCAATGAGATAATGGAGACAACGAATGCAAACTGGCTAAATTCTTAATAATTATTTTCATTCCTAGCTTGACGCCAAAAGATTTCAATTCTTACGGTTCGCGTAGAGGAAACGATGCCGTGATGGCGCGGGGTACATTCGCTAACATTCGTCTGCTGAATAAATTTATTGGTAAAGCGGGACCACGAACGATCTACATTCCAACAAATGAAGAGGTATTAACGTGCTTTCTCGTTCTAGTTTCATTTCTCACTGCATACAGTTTTAAATATTTAATATTTATTTAATATTATAATCCGTTTTAATCCTTGTCACAGATAAATAAATTTTGCATTTTTTAAATATATATTTTTTAAATATATATGATTTAAACATTAAGGGGTTAGACCGATCAACCATAAAAATAGGTAATTTTTCAAAATCGTTAGTCAAAGAAATGTTAATACAGAATCAAGATGACAAAGAAAGAAGTGCATAATATTAAAAAAATTATCGCAAGTCAATAAGATAGTAACAATTTTTTTTCCTTCCAATCGCTTGTACGCATTAATCGAGTAAGATAAAGTCCAGAGAATGAAGTTTACCAATAAAAATATATATTGAAAAAAAAGAAAAAAAATTTATATTGATGTAATATCTGGCGACTAATCTGTTCCGTTTATGATTCCTTTTTTATGGAAGCAAAGAACTTCATGACTTCGTGTGAGAATACGAAATTTCTAGATTCTATTTAAAAATTAAGGAAAAGAAAAACACTTTTTAATAAAATTTTAATAAATTAAAATTTTTTTTCGTTCTTAATTAATAAACTTGTTTGTAATTCTTTATTATCATCTTTATGTACTGAAGATAATCGAATCTTGATCGAAGCGTCTATGTTTCTTATATAATAATAATTCTTATATAATAATAATAAATATATTATTTTCGTTTTAACGTTCTGTCGTTGTGGCTGTATGCTCCTTATTATTTATATTTGGAAAAAAATATTACTGAAGTGTTGTTTTGTATTCTCTAATCCTTGACCGAGCTTATTCAAACTTTATTAAAATTTGACCGAAAAAATTTTTTTTAACTTTCGGTTTGACTTTTGGCACAAATATTGTTAATTAATTTATTAGTATCTTGCAAAATAATAATGATGTTGCAAAATAATAATGATGTAAAAATCGTCGGCCAATGCTTAGAGAATACTATAAGAATAATAAAAAACCAAAAATTTAAGTCAATCCGATGAGTACATCCTGAAAGAGAGAAATCTTCGACATCGTTTTGAAAAACAAGATTTCAAGAAAAATGCATTTAAAGTTTTACAACATCTTTATATCATGTAGTGCAAATTTTGTGATTCGGAAACTAACTCGAATTTATACTTAAGACCTTTTGTTTCATATTCCAGGTTTCAAACTGCTTTAAAGCAAAAAAAATTTGTTCAATTTGTTAAAAATTTTACATCAGTTTAAATGTTTAAAAAGGCATAATATTTGTAACAGACAGTTTTTTAAATATACATTGGTAGCGAATGTGTTAATAACAATTGGGCTATATATAATTTAGATGGACGTATTTGATGCAGCCGAGAAGTACGCGAAAGACGAAACACCTTTAATCGCTCTGGTTGGCAAGGAATACGGATCTGGATCTTCCAGAGATTGGGCCGCCAAAGGACCGTACTTACTCGGTATTCGAGCGGTTATAGCAGAATCGTATGAAAGAATACACAGGCAAGTATTTTTTTTAAGCATTATATTTATTTTTTAATCAATTTTAATCAATTTTTTTCATTGAATTTTAAGATACATCTCTTTTAAAAAGTTAGGAGTTAGCTTGTATGTTTAAAGTAAACAATTTTAAATAAAATATTGAATTTTTTTATTTTTGTTTAAAGAAATCTGGTTTACAATTGTTTTTATTTAAAGTATATCTATATTTAAATTCGTTTATTTGTAGGTCCAATCTTGTGGGTATGGGCATTGTTCCACTACAATATCTTTCTGGAGAAAATGCAGAGACCTTGGGATTAACGGGTTATGAGCAATACGATATTATGATCCCCACGAATTGTCAACCCGGAGAAATGATCATTGTGAACACGGACAACGGGAAAAAATTCAAAGTGATTGCACGATTTGATACGGATGTCGACTTGACTTACTTCAAACACGGTGGTATTCTTAATTATATGATTCGAACAATGCTTTGATGAGTGATTAAAAAAAATGAATATAAATGATCCTCTTAGAAGGCTACTTAATGAGATACTTAATATTGGTTTTGGGATATCAGCTATACCTCTTTTATAAACAAGATTAAGTTTTGAATACATGAAGGAAATACAGAATATTGCTATAAGCGCTATCGTAATAAATTCTTTCTATCATCTAAAATTTATTAATATGGCATTTATAAATATTTGTGTACAGCATGCCATTAATGAATATATTTATTTTATAACATTTCAAATTTTTGTTATACTAAGTTTTTACGCTATATTAGTTTTATAGTGGAAGTACTCCACAATTAAACAAAACACAAAGCTTATTATTCTAATAAATTCTTTGCCATCATTGTTAAAAAATTTTTTTTAATATTTATAATCGTTATCTATCTATCTTATATATATGTATGGAAAAATGATATTGCTTTTATGTGTATATATATATGCTGATATGCATCATCATCATAATAATAATAAATCGTTGCAATACAATTGACTTTGTTTATTACAGAATGACTTTCAATTATATGTTAATACTTTAAGATGTAATTAAAAAAAAAATGTACGAATGCAAATTGTTCACACATAAATTACAGATAAATTATCTTAGATCCATTCCAAATCAGTAAAATTATAAGTATACACATAAATTGAAATGGATTCAGATTTTCAGAAATATTGATTTACGAATGTTAAAATAAAACTTTTCAATTCTGAATGCATTTTTATTCATTTATAGAAATTGCATGGAATATATCTCTGTCTTTCAATTTAAAAATAATATTAGCTTTTTCTGTGTACACAAACACAACTGTGAATACTGTTCAATTCAAAATTTTGAATAGGAAATGCAGTTTTTTGAATCCAATTGCATTCAATTGAATCTAATTGAATCCAATTAAATCCAAAAAAGCATTCGCTATTTAAAATACGCATTCGGATAAAAAAAATTCAATCCATTTTAATCCATTCTCATTTGTTACATCAGGGATACAGTCTATTCGGAAGGCTTATTTTTCTGTTTCAAATATAGATACTGCAACGAATACATCAACAGAATCAAAGACCTGAGGTGCGATTCCATAAAGGGCACAATGCATTGCAAACAACCGAAATGTTTATCGCGACAACCAATCAGAAGCATAAATAATATCATTAATGCTTCTAATTGATTATCGCGATAAACGTTTCAACGCGTGTTTGCAATGCATTGTAGATATATAGCATAATAAATAATATAGAAAAATTGCATTTAAAAAATCGACATATTTTTATATTAATGCTTTTTTATTAAATCAGATTTTATTAGATTTCAATACACTAAATTAGTTTCATACTCTCTTAATTTATTTTTTTATATTTTATTATATTAAAGTACTCGTATACATATATGGTAAATTTATTCTCTTATCCTTTTATATTTGTGCAAAAGGTTTTAAACCTAATAAAGTAAAGCATTTTTCTAAAATAAGCGCAGTTCTTCCATGAGGAAGAACTGTCTCATATTTATTTTTACTATTTCATCAGACTGATTCTTTTCAACACAGTAACATTTGTCACAGTAAAATTCTATAAATGCGCATGAAACTTCGTGACAAAACTCGCACAGCGGATTCAAGTATAGATCTTCGATAATATCAAGAATTACATCGAGAAATTTTAACAATACTTTGACCAGTTTCCATTTTTTTAATGAACATAAAGTAATATCTATGACTAAATATTTATTTACAATCATTATTTATATATAATACATAATAATTACAATTCGTATCATTACAGTTTATAATAAAATAATATCGCTGTTTTTATAAAGCGCACTATTTTTACGAAATACATCATATCCAAGATTCAATTCTTAAAATTTGATTTTGCTCTTCATGTCTTCTATGCTTCTTGTCACAAATTGTAATTAAACTTTTCTTTAAGCATGAAAAGTTTTATTTGAATCGATCTGCATCTACCTATTTTTTAAATATGCAAACAATGACTTGTAATCATGCTTTTGATTTGAACGGAGTGAAAAGTTTAATTCGATCATGCGTTTATCTGTAGCGCAATACAGATGTGTACTATCAAATTGTAAAGAATAGATTGGGCTGCGTCGAGATGATTCTTGCGAATTTACATAATACATCTAAAAATATTGAAAAAATATTTATCATAAACAATTTGTAATTTACAAAACACATATATCAGTTTAAAAGTTTTGATAAGAACCTGAACGAAATCAGTTTTCCTCTGATCCCATAGAATAGCTAAACAATTATACTGTGTCCCTGTTATCATAGTGTATTGATTATCGGATGCAATACAATATAATGTTGCATCGCATGGATCCACCCATGAGCAAACGCATCTTCCAGTTCTCAAATCATAGTTGTTAATATTACATAAAGTTGAAAATAGTGATTGAGCAATCGAGATGTTACCTCAAGTCCCATTTTCGGATGTATGTATCATAACCGCAAGTGAGTAAAGTGTTGGGATCATCCCATACCATGTCTAATATTCCAGCGCCGTATTTCCACTCGTGCTGCATTGTATCGACCATTGTGTAACTGAAATCTCTCCGTTAGTTTTTTTTTCAAAATATTTAATATGTGTTATTTGTATGATCAATCGCATTAAAATTGTAGTAAATATCATTAATTCTAGATCTCATGGATCGATTAAATATTGCAATATTACACATACCGCTCGACATTGATTACATGTAATGGAACGTCATTTATTCCAGCCGAACCAACAGCAAATGTTATTCCAGTAGGATCAATTGAAAGTGATTGCACTTTATCTTTTAGATTTATATAGATTTCCCCCTTTTTATCATCACCAGTAAGCATTCTTTTATTTATATCCATATTGCATATTTGATCCCAAGTCCTTACATTCAAAAGTTCTGGATGTCTAAATATCTAAATAGAAATGAATCTTACATCATATTATACTACATTACTGTCAGATTCACCAACTCTTACCTTTACTGTACCATTATCCAAACCCGCAATAACATTTTCTAATGAGGCATCTATGGCATTAACAGTAGATTTTACAGAAGCTGACTTCTGTGCGATCATTTTTGCAGTGCGCAAATCATCTTCGAAATTCACCATAAAGTAGACTACAGTGCCATCCCTAAAAATTTTTGCAAAGGATTATATGTATGTTGCAAAAATAAAAAATGATTAATTACACACACACACACACACACACACACACACACACACACACACACACACACACACACACACACATACATATAACCACATATGATGAAATTTTTCCAAATAATGAATTTGTTGATGTGAAGACCACAGGATTCTATGGTATGATATCTTGATCGGTATTTATTTAATGTCTTCTCATGACGCTTAAAGCCATAAAGATCCCCAAACATCCACCAAAGCATATTGTCCGTCATTTTTAGCCATGGTATCATACTTTTTTTCCATGAGAATACAGCTTCTTTTTTATATATTCCATAATTCCAGTTCTGAGATATGTGCCATGCTGCATGTGGTTGCAATAATGTAAAACATCTAAAAATAACACAATTTTCTAATTTTATTTTATTCTTTCTTATATATATATGTGTATATATATATATATATGTGTATATATAATTATCAGAAAACAGTTTTCTTTTGTAAACTGTAAAAAGTTTGAAAGTTTCTTAATAAAAGAAAAACTTGTTTGAAAAACTTGTTGAAAGTTTCTTAATAAAAGAATACACAATTCTTATTTAAGTCCAATCACATTTAATTAGAACAAAACTTGTAAATAAGTTTATCTCTCATCTAAGAGGAGATTTCAATATTAATTAATTAATAAACAAGATAGCAAAAGAGGAACAAAACAGTATAATAATTTTAGTATTTAGTCAATTAAACAGAATAAAATTCTAATAGTTTGTATAGAAACAGATTGCTTATTCTAGACTTATCTGAAACTAGAAAGTTATCTAATATCGCCGCTGCAAGGCCTCGTAATTAACACAACTGCTTGGTACCAAGGTCCATAGGAAAAAGGGGCGAGCAACAGCGATGTTCTAAACTTTAGACAGATGAATAATTTCCGAAATACGTGCCATCTCTATTGATTAGTTTAATGCAATTACTAATTGATCGATAATATAATTCATATTCAACAAAGCTAAATATCAATATCTCACAAAAATAAAAATACACATTTAATAAAGAAAACAATAAATAAGATTATCTCAAGATTATTTTATCATAATTATCATACTGAAGAACTGTTACGTTCGTGCGATTGAATTTGCTTTGTTCAAGTCTAAATTTAGGTTCAAAGAAACATTTCGGAAATTTCAGTTCAAACACAGATTAAACACAGTCTAACAATATACCTTTTACGAAACATTTCCGACGTTTGATTCGTAACGAGAAATGATTTCCTCTTTTTATTCCAGCCTGTATCTGATATGATCCTATAAAAGCGCTTGCATACTTGGCTAAGTTGTATCAAATCATATGCATTGCAATAATTGAAAATTGAAAGCAACATCTCATTTGGTAAAATATCCAAACGCCAAGTATCTGTCATCTTTCTAGTCGTCGAAATAGCTGGTTTGTTTTTTATCACTGCACTAGATTACACTAAAAAACTTTTCTTCTTGTTTTCATCAAATATCGGATATCTATATATCCTGTTCATACAATGTCGTTCCTAAAAGAGAAAAGTTTCTAAAAAAATAGCCTAGAAAGTTCTGGAGTTCTAAATGTACATGCGTATGTACTACATGCATTGAACACATGATGAAATACATGATGGAATTCGTCATGAGATCAATAGACTTGTTTACTTGCACTTTTTGCACTCAATTTTTTTAACGCTTGAACATACTTTTGAGGATTTCAGGCTTAAAACGTACATATTGGAAAGGCCATATCATATATAACCTATGTAATAAAAGTGTCTCCAACATTTATCTGTCCTTGTCTGAATGCATGTTTGCCGTGCGCTTGCGCATGATGATATGTAATTTGAATTTGAAAAAATGTAGAATATTTATCAAAATGTAGAATAGTTATCACAGCACAATAACAGAGTTTATTTTTCTTTCATCCATTTGACAAAAATTTAACCATTTAGATTTTTGAACTACATCTTTAGGAAATCTAAACATTGTGTGCAAAACATATAATAAATTTTTAAATTATTTTAATGTGATAACCATACACTTAACCCAGTCAGAAATGATAATGGAACGACATCGAATTGATGTCGATTTGACGTCGAAAGTAAATCGACATCGATTGACATCGATTCGATATCGATTTCATTATCATTTCTGACTGGATAAAATGCACACATATTTTATATATTTACATAATTTAAATTACTTCAATATGTAACCTTAAAGCTTGGCTTAAAATTATTTACGAAGTAAGGCTATATTTACACATGAAGAGATATTTTTGCTTCGTTGCTATTTTGAGATATATAACACAATAACCTTCCATTTTTTAATAATTTTATATGCTTTCGCGAGTTTTGAAATTGAACGTATATACATATGGATATTCATAATCGACACATGCGCATTACGATGATTTAGACAAGGACAAATACTAAATGTTGGTGCCATTGACAGTCAGGGTCTGAGTACAAGAATTGTCATAATACTTACTTAAGTTGTAGACGTAAGTAACGCACAAGCTTTCACGTATGACGTATAAATTATTGCCATCTCTTGGAGATACGGCAATAAGATGTATGTCATACGTGAAAGCTTGTGCGTTACTTACGTCTACAACTTAAATCTCTAAGTAAGTTACGACAATTCTTGTACTCAAACCCTTACCTATGGCCTTTTCAATATGTATATTCTAAGATTTTAGGTAACACGAGAAGACCTACTTAAATACAGTTGAATACAGTAGTGTATATATAGGCTGCATTCCATTTCATGCGCATAATATATATTATTTTATCTTTGTCTTTTGCCAAGTGTCAAACAATAAAATGATACATCAAATGATGCACATTATGCGTGAAATGGAACGCAGCCTACGTGATAACTGCAATTATGTTTTCGACATATATCACAAATTGTTATTTTATTTATTGTTTTTTTATATTTTTTATTAGGTGTACAACTTTGCTTCCGCCGTTTTTTTTCCGAAATTCGAGGCTTTATTGTAAAAAACTGGTTATACATTTATGATGATGAAAGTATTGTCCATCGCTGGCCACTACTTTCTCTCATCTTTCGGGTAGCGTACGAATTCCGCGTCGAAAAAACTGGTCATCTTTTGAGGCGAATCCACGAATCGATCCAATTTTTTACTTCTTCATAAGACCGGAAGTGCTGGTCAGCCAGGCCGTGTATCATTGATCGAAACAAGTGATAGTCAGAGGGAGCAACGTCTGGAGAATACGGCAGAGAGGGTAGGACTTCTCATTTCGACGTTTTCAAGTATGTCTTGACCACTTTCGCAACATGGGGTCAAGCATTGTCATGCTGCAAAATCACTTTATCGTGTCTCTCGTTGTATTGCGGCCGTTTGTTTTTCAATGCTCGGCTCAAACGCATCAATTGCGTTCGATACCGATCGCCTATGATTGTTCAGTCGGTTTTAACAGTTCATAATACACTACGCCGAGCTGATCCTACCAAATACAGAGCATGACCTTGGACGTCAAAATCATCGTTCTTGAAGCGTTGAAACCACTCACGACACGTTCTTTCACTAATAGCGACCTCACCATAAGTATTTGAGAGCATTCGATGAGCCTCAGCCGCAGATTTCTTCATATTGAAGCAAAAAATTAATAAATGACGAGAATTTGGCTCGTAAACTGACATTTTCAATCGAGAATAACTTTATGATGCATACACAAATCGACTAATGTTTCTATGGGGTTATGTTGACAGATGCCCAAGTTTATTGTATGACGTCTATGATCTATTTATTTCGACCACCACTTACCGCTAAAGCCATCTATAGGAAAACGGCGGAAGCAAAGTTGTACACCTAATATATACTGAACGAGGAAAGAGACTCTCTCAAACTATAATATAAAACATAATATATTAGGTGTAGTAAAAAGAAATCCATTATTTTTGCATGAAATGCATTGAATGGAAAAATAATGGATTTCTTTTTACTATACCTAATATATAATTAGTATAATATATAATTAATATAATATATAAAAGATTTGGAGACACTGATAGTGTCTCGGCGCTAAGCTATGGTGTGAGACATGTGTCTTCTTTACGCGAACTGGCGAATTGCATCAGATCGAGATTATCATAAACTCAATGAGAGCTAAACCGATTAAATTCTAAGTATGTTCAATCGATTGCAAGTGCTCGGAATATATAATGAAAGTGTTTTTATTTTTTCTTTATGTACCTTACAAGCGGAGATATCGCGACGCAAAGTTCCGAACTGCCACTTTTCAAATTAAGATACATCATCATTATCATCGACCGCATTCCTTTCGTGTCCTTGATATTGGGCGTGTTCAAGTTGACAAAGCGGTTAGTCTGCTCGCTGATCAAATAAGCATAATTGGTTGTTACTTATAGATCCAACCAATCATATTCAATCGCTCGGTAAGCATCTAGCTGCTTTGCTGTCTTAAACTCGCCCATTCTTTATCAAGAAGCGCTAATTTCGTGTCCTTATTTCGGCCCGACCAAGGTTGCATTAATCTGGGTTGAAGTTGATGATGTTTCGTGCTCTCCTATTGGTAGATAGATGGTTGGTTTGCATCACTTTAGAGAATGCTTCGCTATTGGTTGACATTACATGTCACGCGGTGCAAACCCGATCGGGCCGAAAACGCTATTACATTCTTTATACAAAGAGCGCTAGTGATATACGTGATCAGCGAGTGCTGCGATCTGGAGCATAGCCGTATGGGCGAATTCAAGATAACAAAGCATGCTTACCGAGCGATTGAATATAATTGGTTAGATCTATAAGTAATAAGCTAGACTTATAACCAATTATTTGCTCAGTGAGCAAGCTAGCCGTTTTGTCAACTTGAACTCATTATCTGGATGGAGCGTAAAGATGCATAAAATAATCAGTACATAAAAATAGGATTTTGTGTGAAGCAAAGTTAATTTAACAGTTGTTTGTGTAATTAAAAATTATTTTCTGTTTATATTAAAAGATGTAATGAATGTATATATCTATTACTTTTTCTAATATAAACCGAAAATTATTTTCAATTGCACACAGCCATTAAATGTTTATAAATCAAGTAATTAAAGAAAGAGGTCGTGGCTATGAGCCAAGTTAATTTAATGTTAAACCAGAAAGAGAAATAATATAAAACTAAATATATTTTTATTATATTTCATATAATTGAACAAACATTTTAATCTGTTTACAAGGTCATAATTAACATTATAAAGAACCGGCAATTGCAAGTAATAACAGTTAATAGTAATAACAGTTAATCACATAAATATCCTAATAAAATCCAAAATCATGTTAAACATTGTTAATATAAAATATATAATACTGCTTTGAATTTTATATTAATAATATTTTAACATATTTTTTTAGATATTATTAGAATTTTAATTTTTATACGACTTGTATTCATAATTATCAGTACGTTGTGACATTGATAATGACCTTGTGTAGATCAAAACGTTTATTCAATTATATAAAATTTAATTTCACATTTTCAGATTAGCATTAAAGTAATTTATTTTTTTGACTCGTAGTCTCTTTTTTATTATTTATTTTATATTAAATCTTTATTTTTATTATATAGATATGAATATGTACCGATGAAAACTTATTTCGATATTTTATTCTTGATTAATTTGCTCCTTAGCTTTTTCTGTAGCTTTTATTGCTACAGCCGATTGCAACATAATGAGTGCGTTCAGGAAGATTTGTGCTATTTGGCGCTACAAACTGTTTGCGGAGCTGCAGATAGCGCTAACAAACAGATCATGACATCACTAATGATAACATGTTACGTCACAACTGCGCGCTATCAACGCTATTTCTTCCGAGGTAGTGTATTGGTAACATTAGCGTTTACAGATCCGTGAATGACTCTAGCGTAGTGTTGGTAGCGTTTAACATTCGTCAAAGTTAGATTAATATTTAAGGGGATTCTGTTCTCGAGTGTCACCAAATTTTTGTCTCTTAAAATTTCGTAGAGTAAACATATGTACGTAATGTGTGAATTTCAAATTTTATCATAATGAATGCAATCTCAATTTTGATCTCTGCTCATGGTTTGCCACTAGGCTGGAATGAATAATTCTTGCTTGTGTATCATCTTTAACTTTTCAAAGTTTCTACGAAGCGTATTTGATTTCAATATAAATGTGAAAGTCAGAAATAGTTTGTTACTGGCAATTTTTAATTCCCGTGTACGAAAAAAAGTTACTTGTGGTATAGTACAGCAGATTATATTCCGCTGCAAATGCGTAAGATCCTTATTAGATGTATTCTTCTTCTTCTGAAATCGACAGTGGATGCTCAAGATGTAGATATGCTTCTTCCTTTTATCTGATTAATTTACTTAATGTAACTATTAATTTTTTGATCTAGTTTCTACATTGTTCACTTCGGTCTAGCGGCAAGCTGTCATAGAGATTGCAATTGAAATTGCGTTCTATTATTCACTATGAGAAAATAAAAAATTTACGTTACAAATATTTTATGTTACAAAACCTTAAAAATTTTAATTATAGGAAAAAGTTTGGTTGGTGATTGAAAATAGAATCTCCTACATTAATTTAACCTCGATGAATATATTTCTCTGATTAAACGCTACCAACGCTACGTTAGGATCGTTCATGGAGCTTGCTAACGCTATTGTGCTATTGGCTCCAAGAACAGCATTAGAACAGCGTTTGCGCTCCATAGCGCGAATAGTGTCTTTCCGAACACACCCAATGTGACATTGTTGATATTTTATTTTAGAAAAATATAAAATTTCGTATGTGCAATATTAATTGCTTTCCATTTGCACACAAATGAAACTGAGTCACAAATGAAGTGAGCTGAGTATTTCATACTCAGATTAAAGACATCATTATTTGTTTAGTTTGGTAAAAAGTTATCACATAACAACACAGATTCGAATCTGACTTTTAAAGTGAGTTTTAAAGAGATTCACTAAAGCACACAGTCTCGATCTTGTGTATATTATAGGCAAAAACTCAATTAAATCTCACTTGTCAGAATGTAAAAGGAACGCGTATTCAATTGAGTTGTGACATCACAAGTGAGAATTATCTGAGAATCAGTGTAAATGGAAAGTAACTATTCTCGTCACGATCCAGCAGCGATATCACACACAGGCTGCATTCCGTTTTACGCATGAAGTGGATAATGCATTTATCCTTCGCCATCTATAAAAGGCAGCTACGTGATAATTTTTATAGGAACAATTCTCTGAAACCATGGTTTTATCAATCACTAAAAAGAGAAGAAATTGTTATCATTTGTAGACTACGCTCCAATCACTATAACCTTGCTTACAGCCTGCATCGGAAAGAAATAATAGACTTCCCTGCTTGTTTCTGCGGAGATCACAGGCATGACATAAATCATTACGACATATTTATTGTAGTCTTATTTATTGTAGTCAATGTATAGATAAATCCATCAAACTGCGTGCCTACCTTAAGAAACCCTTTCCTATCGACATCCATCATATGCTAAAAAACCCGCCTCTCACTCTCTATTGGTTGATCACGCCTATTTAAAATCATTAAACCTAAAGTGTGATTTTCATATATGTGAACTTGCGATTTAGGAGATGAAGGAGGATTTAATTCCTTCATCTCTTTCCAGGTGGCGTTCCGCTTTGATGTTTCAGGTATTTACTCCAGTTTTCTGCTCTCTGAGTCGCCGCCATCATCAGTGGCGAAGGCCACTAATTCGAAGAATAGAATAGAATTGTTTATCCTGCATCTGGATTTTAATTTTTCATTTGATACATTAATTTTTTTCGAAGAGTAATAATTTTTGACAGAGAATTAAAGTTGCCATTACTTGGATTGAAATAGGAAGACACAATAAGATACATATTATCTTGCTATAAGATCTTTAGATGACGTTTACATTTAAGAAACTACAAGTATTTAAACGATGTAATATTATTAATAATATAGTCACTATTATTTAAATTACGCAATTTATAAAAGAAAAATCGTAGAATTTTATTTTCGCATTCATAGAATTTGTTTTTAATTGATTTCGTATAGAAACAACAAATATAATTATAGGTCTACACTTTTTTAATTAACTAAACAGATCATGTTTTTATTAGTATTAATAAAATGCAATAGTTTCTAAGAAATTAGGAGGTGTCGCTTCAGGAGACCTGTGTCAGTATCGGCTTTCTTCTATGTGTGTATGAATAAAATTATGCATAATTATATTATGAACAAGTTTTTTTACATTTTTCCAAATTTATTTTTTTCTAAAACAAACACTGCGAAAAATATTCCTTTAATTATTTTTGATGTTTTCATATTACTATTATTATTTTTAAAAAATAATTTTACAAAAGGAAGAGGAATGTATGAGCATATGGGTATGGACGTATGAGCGTATGGACATATTTCATATTTATATATATACTAATTATATATATCTTTGTATATTTATACGTGTTTATTATACATATTCATGCATGAAAAATTGTTTACCGAGTTGTGTTTTCACATATACAGTCTAATAAGATTTTAAATATATTTTATTTTAATTTTATATTATACTTTATTT
>NW_012130152.1:521592-529490 GCF_000143395.1 Atta cephalotes
CATATATAAGTTGAGATATCATATGGCTTCATGTAAAAGGACGGACTTGTAACCAACAGTAAGTCGTGATCCAATTTCATATCCAGTATATATGTATACGGAATTTCGTAATTCATATTGACTTAGCCGGAATCAAATCACAGAGAAATTCTTTTTAGATCTTTATAAGTTATAAACATTTGGAAGAAATAAATTAAATTAATGTATAAAGATATTAATAGCCCTGAATATTAAAATATTAAAAATAAAGATATAAAACCTGGTTGTTTGTGTACAAGAATGTCATATATTTGAAATGAAATAAATTAAATTGTTTCAAATTTGTATTGAAGATGATCCAATAATAAATGTCTGTAATTTATTTCATTTCAAATATATGGTATTCTTATGCATTATGCGATCAACCTGGTTCACATTGGCTTTTTACCTTTCTGCGATTTAATTTTTAGAGTCTTTGATCAAGATTAAGAATTGTAATATGTAGTGTAAAATAATATTTGTTATTAATATCTTTATATATTAATTTAATTTATTTCTTCCAAAATTTTAAATATATTCTGTTCTAACATAAACAAATGAGCTTCGCATATATTTCTGATTTTAGAAGCTAAATTTTTCGACTGTACGAATACTTTATGAGCATCCAAACAATACAATTTTTAATTTTTGTTTATTTTTCAGATGATATTTTCTATAATTAATACACATCTTTTTGGTATATGTAATAAATAAATAATTTTAAGAAACATACAATCTTTATTCTTTATGAATAAATTGTTAATTAACAAGAAATGATAATCAATTAAACGTCGAATTGATGTTGAAATCATTGTTGAAATCGATTAATATCGATTCGATATTAATTCGATGACTCATTTCTCGCTGAATAATATTTACTTTTTAAAAATAAAGTTTTTTTTATAAAATATTTTCTCTCTGTACGAATACCTTTGCACTCAATATATGTATATTATACATATATATATAATATATAGATATGAAATTAAAACATTAAATTTTATTATTATTTATATATAAAAATATATAAAATGGCATCATTCTGCTACAACACAGTGTCTCTGTGCATCGTCAGGTTTCCTCCATTCAACATTTTGTGTGTCTAAAATAAAGAAAAGAAATTCCTTCTTTATAATATTCTGAAAAAATTTATCATATTTTGCAGTTGAAATTAATATAATTACCCTTACCTGGTATTTTATACTTTAAGTACGAAGTATAAAGAATGAAATACATAAATGCAGAAAATACTGCAAGTATTGAAAATATTTTTAAAGTTATTGCACCACCAAATTTCTTATATAAAATACCTCCAATCAAACTGCCAAGTGCGTAACCTGAAAATATTGTAATATTTCAACGATAAAAAACTTTGATTGTAAAAGAATTATACATTTATATTATTTATGTGTTTTTTCTATTATAAAATGATTTTTAAAAACCAGGAAAGGGGAAATTAATTCACCTAAACCGTCATCCATCCCTGCTACAATTCCTTGAACAGTAGCTGATGTGCCAGGTGGTGATATTGCACTTGCATATGCTACTATTGTTGTATAACAAAGTGCATATGATGGGCCCTGCATAAAAAATTCCACGGGAAGTACCCACCATGGCGTTGGAGCAAGAGATATTAATCCCAGCCGTAACGCGTAGCATACAAAACAAAATGTAAAAGTGTAACCGTATCCAAACTTCTTCAGTATTTTACCTAAAAAAGAAGATTCAACATTATATTAGGCTCAACGATATCTTTAATTACTAAATGCTTTATGTATCACGAATTGATGACAGAGAAATAATTTACCGGACAAAGAGAAAAATATTATCTCGCCACCGAGAGTTTCTGCGGCTACGATTAGACCTTCTATCAATTTAATTTCACTCATATAACCAGTCGCTATAGCAAGATCTTCCAAATACCTAAACACAATAAACTGAATATAATTCAGTTTATTTAATTTAATTTCGATTTAATTAAATTTCGAAACTCTACGATAAATAAATATAAGAGAATACATGTTAATAGAAACAAAGATTTACCAAAATAAAAAGTAAATTATAAAACTATCAAAGATACCCGCAAGGATAGTAAAGCATAGAAATATAACAATAGGTTTCAATTTCAAAAGAGTCCATATATCTTTCAGTATATTTGGTGACTCTGACATAAGCGGCAGCTGTAATTAGAATATACAAGAGATGAAAATCTAAGATGAAAATCTTAAGAAGAAAACTGTACATTACATACATTATGTTCATTTCTTTCTTCTTAATTCTTAATATAATTACCTCCAACTTTCTGCAACAGATCAAATCGATAGAAGTAAATACAAATACAAGAAGAAATGCCGGTGTGTAAGTTTTATAGGTTTCTTCTTGCGACCACAAGTCTACTGTGTATCCAGCTAAAAATGCTGCTATGCCGAAACCGATTGTGCCCCATACTCGCTGTCTACCATATCCCATTTGTCCACCTTCACCTGAAAAGAGATATTGAGAAAAATGTTTCTCTCTTAAATTACTACATAAAATTGAGTTAATATTAAAACTTAAATTAATGTACAAATATTAAACTGTTTACATCATAAAAAATTGAAGTTATATTATATCTATGTGGACATTTTTATATTTTACATAGCACTAAAATATAATTTTACAAATCACTTACCCAATACGTCAAAGCAAATTGCATCGCTTATACTATTAGAAACATTAAATCCTATATTACCAAGAGACATTAAGAGCACGAATCCCCAAAAAGTAATGGATGTATATAAACAATAATTATCTTCAAAATTATCGCAAGTAACATTACAATTATAATTCTTTATTATATTTTCTTGACACAATGACGTCTCATTAATATTTAATAAGCATGTTGTATTCGGTGAAATAACTGTTTCCTTTTTAGTTGCATGAAAAGACAATCTTGTAGAAAAATTTACGTCCTTGCATATCCAGTGACATATAGTGTCTTTTGTACTGTTACATGATTCCACTGCATGCTTAAAAGAAAAATAAAAAAAATTTTTTAATATATTATATATAAAAGCACATTATACAAATATTTTTAATATACAAATATTTTTAAAGATTTAATAAAAACTCATTCACAAATTCTTATAAAAGTCAATTTTTAAACAATTGTTTTAAAAATTTTATTATTCGAAAAATGTGTAAAAAATTAGAAATTACATAGTCCATATCGCAAAGCGGTAAAGATGCACAGGAAATATTTTGAAACTGATGACCTGGTAAAAATGGACCGGGCAAAGCCGGTAAAAAGTACATCAAAATATAGCAACTACTTGTTACGGCAAGTAGCGCTATAAATGTTAATTTCCTTTTAGTGCGGAAATAGTCCACAATGAAGCCAAATGTTGGTTTTGCGATAAGAAATAAAATAGGTAAAATTGCTGTGATACTACCCATAATTAATGGTGAAACTCCGAGTTGCTTGCCGTAAACTGGCAGAAATGGCAAAATAGGACCCATAGCTAAAATAAAAGTAATAAAAAAATAAGTGTAATGACATTTATGAATTGTACTTACACAGGAAATTTGTGTTAAATTTAATATACTTCATACTATATCAAATGATTCACTCAAATTTTTTGTGTTAATTTAATACAAGATGAATATGTAGAAAGTATCACAAATATTATATAAAAAATCTAACATAAAAATATAATTGTCAGTGTGACTGAAAATTTGTAAACATTATGAAAACATTTTTTTTTAGTAAAATTAACATTTATATGTTAAATTAACACAAAAATTACATATATTTTATTTATTTATCTTATAATTTTTGCATTTAAAAATTTAATTAATTAATAACATTAATTTTCTATTATTTATTCACTTATACAATTATATTATTTTGATACTCAAAAAATGTTGAATATCAATTTAAATATAGGTATAAATATAGGCTTGAAATATAGATATAAATAACATAATTACATTATGTAAAATCAAAACTTGAATATGTTAAAAATTCAACAGAAAAATTTAATAAAGTTTTAAATGGATTGTTTTTAACAAAAATACGAAATGTTTTTTACTGTGTAATAATGTATATTTTTTATTATAAATTATTAACAATCTATTTTCTAATACTTTTGTATAGTTATTGTAATATATAACTATAGTTTTTTACGTGATAAGGATACAATGTTTCTAGAGAGTACATTTATATAATTGTTTTCTTAAATTTAAATCAAGTATATTTTTATCACTTTTTAAAAAAGAACCAAAATATATTTTTATCACTTTTAATTATAATATGTTACAATTATTTTTATGTTTATATATTTTATGTTTATATATTTTTCATAAAATGTATCGTATAAAAAATAAACGAGGATCTTAAAAGTGAATAAATTTCTAAAATATAAGATATTATATATATATATAAATCTAAGATATTATATATTTTCTAACTACTTACCGGCCATAAAAAAAAATAATGCATCTTTATAGGCAATTGTGTATAATTAATTTTCATGATTTATAAATATAGATAGGTACTGATAATCTCAGAAAATTTCGTATTTCACTGCTTTGGCGTTTTCATATGTTTAAATTGATCACATGCTGCAAATAATATTAAATTTAATAATAGACTTAAAAATAACACGTAAAAAATATTTTCCAAATATATACATTACACAATCATAATATACATTCATAAAACATTATATTTAATATTTTCTCATAAAAGCTATCGTTAGTGCTATACATGCATTTGAATATAAATTATCTCGTTCGACTACAATATATCGATAATCTCGAAGTATTACTTGCTAAAAATACATTCAAAGTATACGAACTTCATACGATTCCAAAATGGCTACGTCAAGAGCATCGTCCGCACACTATATTAAAAGTCAATATACGTTTCAAGCAAATTCAAAGGTTTTTAAGAATTAAGATATTCGCGACAAGTTCGTACTCGATCACCGTTCATTTCATGGGATCTCGTTACTTATCATTCTCTCGAGCAAGAGAAATCATCGATAAACTCACCGTATATTTAGGCTATCTATAATTCGGTGTCAGGTTCTTACTCCAACAATGTTTCGTTTGTAAAGTAAGTCTCTTAATCGTTTGATAGGCCGCATACTCAACGATATGATTTCAATGTCGGAGCGACAAACACACGCAACTGTATATGTGTGCCGGATTGATGTGCAGCTACACTTTCTACACTTACGAGATGAAATACAATATATAAGAATAAGCAGCGTAGATATTCAGGTTTCGACAGAACAGAAACGAGAAACTGGGAGACACGAGGAGAAAGTAGCGACAACTAAAAAGCTGAATATACTGACCGTACACTGAGAAAAAAATTGTTCATTAGATTAAATTAATTTAATTTATCTTTATTACTTTCGGTGGAGACTGTATGTATTTAAATATATTATATAGTTAAACATTTCTCCAATAAAAAAAATAAAGACAAATTAAATTAATTTTGTTAAGTGAATTTTTTTCTCATGCTGTTGACATTAATATATTTTAGTCATTTAAAAATTACCAGCAGATTTTGGCATAGCTTTTAGAATTAAAAGAATATGTTGGAGCCGAGATTAAAGTTAATCTTGCATTCATGAAATCGAATCACACTGATTGTTACGCAAAACATTATTTTGATAAAACACGCACAGCTCCAATGTATACGCGACATGCATATGAATCTAATAAATCATTCAATTACCGCGTTGTACAATACTTCATTGCAGGGGCGGATTCAGAAATTTTTCAAGGTATTTCAGGAGGTATTAGCGGGATTTGTATATTATTGAGTTGCAAAGTTTCTCCAACGTCATGTATCAATAAAATTAAAAAATACAACATTTAAAAAAATAAAAAAGAAAATGTCCATAGTTTCCATACTTTTCCGTCCTTATTTTTAATTTACGCGTTACAAGAGAAAATGGAAAATAAAAGCTGCAACATAGATTGTTGCATAACTCTGCATAATGCGATGTCTACAATAGAGCAATAAACATTAAGTCGTAAGAATCTAGGAGTTTATTAAATTAAAAAATATTTTTGGAATATCAAAATTGTGATTAAGTATTTCAGAAATACTAAAAGTAACATGATATTTTGTTATAAATATTTTTAAGAAAGAAGATGGGAGCTATGACTCCCCCATAGATTCGTCCCTGATTTATCGCAAGGAAAACTGATAAGACGAATATTTCACCTAATGTAATGTCTACAATAAAGCAGTAAGTTAAACTGTAAGAATCTAAAAGTTCCTTAAATTAAAAAATATTTTTGGAATATTAAAATTATGATTAAGTATTTCAGAAATATTAAAAGTAATATAACATTTTGCTATAAATATTTTTAAGAAAAAAGAAAGGTCATGGCCTTCATCATCTGCTCCTGACTTATCGCGAAGAAAATTGATAAGACGAATATTTTACCATTCGTTTTCATACAGCACAGACCTCCAAGGAACATCCCTATTTTTTAAACGTTTTAAGAATGTTCCTAGAAGTTTCTCGGATAAAGTGTGCTGTACGGGAACAAGTGATAAGTTATTATATTATATATTATTAACCTTGGATTTACTTAACCTTGGATTTGACAACCTTTTGCAATGTATTGCTTACAAGATTACTGATAAAAATGCTTATCATAAAAAATTACATCGTAATAAAATCAATTTTAACTGTGAATTATTAAAAAAGACCTGAGATTACGAAATTTTGAGATTATATCTAACCATAATATAACATCTTGTACATTGCAGCTTCAAATAATAATGATAACGATAAAATTACATAAAAATTACATTTCTCTCACTAATTTGACTTAATGTTATATTTATTATGAAAAATCATAAATTTACGAATTCTGTATATTACTACACTACTCCGAACAGAATGATATTAAAAGACGATATTACATATCATTTTTTTTTTGGTCTATTAGATGTCATTAAAGAAAACGTGACCGTTACCTAAAATTATATATACCATTACATATATTATTTACCGTTATTTCAATTATTATATAAATGATATCTTTTATGCCTTGTAAACTCTTTGAGGACACATGTATATAGTGTGATACATTTTTAATTAAACCTTTATAATAAAGTTTGATAAAGTATAAATAATAATTTGCCTATACTATCAGTTTACCGTTTAGAATTGTCAAATAATTTTAAATTATTACACTAATATCAATAAATTTACTCTCTATATTTTATTCTAAAAGTTGCAGCTACACAGCTATGTGTGATGACATTGACAAAGAATAATTTTACACTAAAAATAATTTTACATTTAAAACGATACCGTTGATAAGATAACGATATATTCCAGAAGTGATGATATTTACACTAGTCTTCCATAATTTATTTTGAATTGTGCTACATATTTTATATATTATTCTTTATACTTTTCTCTATATTATATATTATAATTATGATATTGATAAAAAGACTAAAAATCTATATCATTATCGATGATTATCTAATCTAATAGATTATTTGCAATATCAATTTAATATTGTTATCGTTTAAAAGTATCAAAATATAACACAAATTATATTTTAATAAAAGTTTGTTTATATAATTGTTTAAAAAGTTATCATTACAAATTTAGTTAAAATAAATCTAAATTTAATGCTTTTTTTATTCTTCTTTATTTAATTTAATATATTGAAAATATGTTCCATCCACTCTTTTATTAATATATATGAGATAAAAATGTTCAGCAATATTTTTTTCTTACTATTTATAAGAAAAATAGATTTTTTTTTATATTCCGTTATTTTATGTAAAATATAATCACAATATATGCGTGCGTGAGTGCGCGCGCCTCTGTGTGTGTGTGTGTGTGTGTGTG
>NW_012130152.1:530684-534476 GCF_000143395.1 Atta cephalotes
TGTGTGTGTGTGTGTGTGTGTGTGTGTGTGTGTGCGCGCGTGTGTGTGTGTGTGTGCGCGTGTGTGTGTGTGTGTGTGTGTGTGCGCGCGTGTGTGTGTGTGTGTGTTTATCCTTAATAAATCTTAAATAACCTTCACTACATAGTGAATTAAATAAAGATTAATATTTATTATGTACACATATATCTTCATATTATTCATATATTTGTAATGTGTGATTTGCAAGGAATTCTTATATCATAACATATATCATAACATAATATAGGTACATAAATTATAAAAATTTTCATAATATATTATTATTTATTAAGAAGGTACATATGAAACATTTTTATAAGAAGATACATGTAAACACTTTTCATCTATAATATATTCTCTATGCGCATCATCATGTTTCTTCCATTCAATTTTATTTTGTGTATCTGTAATGAAAAGGAAATTTCTCATATTTTCATAGTCAGAAAAAATTACAGTTCAGCAAATCGAATTACTTGATTCCTTACCTGATGTACGTTTTATGTATAAAGTATATGATATAATATAAACTAAAGCAAATGTTGCAAGTCCTGAATATATTCTTAGAGTTCTTCGACCACCAATTGTTCTGAATAAGAAGCCACCTAAGAAACTACCAATCGCATATCCTAAAGATATTGCAACATTATACATAATAAATTGTTAAATTTATAAAAAAAATGTATAGATACATCGTAAAAGCAAATCGTAAATATAACTGCTACATAACAAATGTGAAACGATGTATATGTTGAATAGCATTTATATCTGTACTGGGATTCATACTATTTGTGTAAACTTCTTTCATTGTGAAATGATTCTTGGTATCTATTTACATAATAGAGCGTACCAAGACCATCCTTCGTTCCAGTCGCAATTGCTTGAACAGTAGCTGATGTACCAGGTGGTGATATTATGCTTGCATATGTTACTATTGTTGCATAAAGAAGCGCTAGTGATGGCCCTTGCAAAATAACTTCTATCAAAAGTACATGCCATGGCGTTGGCACTAGCGATAATAATGCCATTCTCAACGCATAGCATAAAAAGCAAAATGTAAGTGTGTAATCATATCCAAACTTTTCCAATATTTTGCCTTGAATTCAAAATATTTTGTAGAACAAAATATTTCAATTATACAATAATTGTACTTCATGTAACAATATATGAAAAAAAATTTAACATTACCAGACATAAAGTAGGATATTATTTTGCCGAGCAAACCTGAGGATAATGTTAGACCCTCTATTAATTTAACTTTTTTCATATAACCGGTTGCCATAGCAAGATCTTCTATATACCTAAAAATGAATTACTAAAATATAATTAATCCGACATATAGTTCTACGTTTTATTACATAAAAACTTAATGAATATACAATATATTATATATATATTGATAAAGAAAAAAAATTTACCAAAATAAAAAGTTAACCATAAGACTTTCAAAAATGCCAGCAAACATAGCAGTACATAGAAATATAATAATGGGTACTAATTTTAAAATTGCATATACATTTTTTAATATACTCGGCGATTTTGATAGTGGCAACTGCAAAGAAGATATTACATGATATTAAAAAACATAAAATTAAAAACTATTGTATTATTTGTCTTTTTTTCTTCTAAATAAGTAATATACCTTTAATTTTCTACAACATATTAAATCGATACAAATAAATGCAAGCACTAAAATAAACGCTGGTGTATAAGTTTTGTAAACTTTCTGTTGCGACCACAAATCTATTGTTAAACCAGACAGAAGTGACAGAAGAGAAGAACCGATTGTACCCCATAATCGCTGTCTGCCGTATCTCATTTGTCCATCTTCACCTGAGAGATTAAACTTTATTGAAAAGTGTTTTCTTCTATACAAGATAATATATGTCACATAGAGTGTTTGTGATCTGATAGTACAACGAAATAAAGATTCTACATGAAAAAATAAATCGAAAACATAAAATAATAATTTTTCATTTCAAGTTTTGTTTTCGAAAAAATCGATATTTAATAGTCTGCTGTGTTTCTGGCGGAAAAATTTTACGAAAAACTACTACTACTAATAAATTGAGACAAATTCTTAGAAATTCTTAGTTTTTTAGTTTTTAGATGGTGAAACATAAAGTAACATCTGTTTGAAAAACCGAGAAATCCTTCGCCCTCAAACAACGACACTATGTCCTATCGAATATCTACGAAAAACTATGAATTTCTAACAATAAGACAAACAAACTTCACTTTACATTCTATTACAAATATCTAGGAAAAATTAAGAATTTCTAAAATCTTGTCTTAATCTATGTAGTTTTTTGTATTTTTTTGTAAACATTTTTTTTCCGCCAGGGATATACACTTAATTATGTTTCAACTTAAGGATCTCGCTGTAGACTATATCTGCTCATATTTATGTTATTATGTTGAATAATCAAGATTACACAATAAAAATAATATATTCACACACGATAAACTTTATAAATTAATCGAAATGTTGCCCATTCTGTCGATATACAATTCCGCTCTTTGAAATAAATTTTTATAAAATTTCAAAGTATTTTGGTGCTTTAATTTATTAATTTAATTTATTATGGAATTACTCTTTTAAATTTTAATACATTGAAATATATTATAAACTTATGAAATTATTTACCTAATATGTCGAAGCAAATAACATCGCTTGCACTGAGGGATATATGATAACCAATTTCGCCAAAAAGCATCAAGATAACAAAACCCCAGAAAGTAGTAGATGTATATAAACATTGATCATCTTCAAAATTATCACAGCTAACATTACAATTATAATTCGCTGTTACATTTTTTTTGATACAACGATGCTTTATTATTTAATAAGCATGTAGTGTCTGATGAAATAATTGCTTCCTTGTTGGTTGCATGAAAAGATAATTGCATGGAAAAATTCATATCCTTGCATATCCAATGACACGTTGTATCTTTCGCACCGTTACACAATGACATTGTTGCACGCTTAAAATTAAAGAATAAATAATACTCTTAAATACAGAGTTAAAAATATGTTTTGTACTGACAGTAATAATTATGTATTATTGAAATTTCAAAACAAGTTAGAAGTTTTCTGTTAGAAGTTTTGAAATTTTAAGGCACTTTTTTGTATGAAACATCTTTTGATGTGTAATAAAAAATTTAATTTTGAAAAATGAGATTTTCTGTTATAAAAAATTTTCTTTTATAAAAAATTAATTTTGTATTTTTTATCAAGAAAACTTACGATTACAAAAAAGTAAAAACTTACATGATTTGTATCACAAGGTAATAAGGAGTCCCAAGAGACATTTTGAAACTCATGATCCGGTAGTATTGGACCAGGTAGAGGCGGTAAAAAATACATTAAAAAGTAACTTGCACCTGTCATGGCGAACAATGCCATAAAAATCGCTTTTCTCCATTCAAGATAATAATCCGCGGTATAGCCGAGTATTAATTTACCGATAAAACTTGCAATAGGCACAATCGCGATAATGCTACCCATAATTAATGGTGAAATGCCGAGTTGTTTACCGTAAACAGGCAAGTACCTCGAAATGGCACCTGTAGCTAAAATTTAGAAAATTGTAATTGTATTCACGGGGATATTTGATAATGTAATCTATTAAACTAATATGTGTAGGATTTATTTTTGTAGTTATATTAATAGTAATTGTAATTATTTATATTTTTTTTAACCGTAAGATAAATATTTATAATTCTTCTTACTATTTTTTTAAATATTATAAACACATTTATAAATATATATATGGA
>NW_012130152.1:542671-548731 GCF_000143395.1 Atta cephalotes
TTATATATATATTTAGTTTCTTATAAATAAAATAAGATAAATATAACATGAAAATAGATGAATATAAGTACGTTTAGTAAGAAAATATGTGTAAGAAATTTTACCTAAACCTTCATTCACGCCTTGAACTAATCCTTGAACGGTAGCTGAAGCACCGATAGGTGTTATTACGTTCGCATACGATATTATTGCTGTAAAACTGAGTGCATACGATGGTCCCTGTACGAAAAATTCTATAAGAAAAACCCACCACGGTGTTGACGCTAAAGATATTAAGCCCAACCGAAGTGCGTAACATATGAAACAAAATGTAAAGATATAACCGTAGCCAAGCTTCTTTAATATTTTGTCTGAAAAATAAAATGATTTCAATATTATACTTATTAAAGGAAATTGAAAACAATTCTGCAATAAACATCGTATATTTATAAAATTGTAATATAAAAATAATTAATGTATGTTACCAGATAAAAAGAAGAATATTACGTCACTGAAAGCTTGTGCCGCTAAAATCAAACCTTCTATCAATTTCATTCTGTCCATATAATCAGTCGCAATAGAGAGATCTTCTACATACCTATAAAATTAAGTAATTATTTAATTACATTATATACAAGCAAAAATCTAATATCACCGATCAAGATACAAAAATTTACCACAACAAAAAATTACATGTGATAGTATTCAAGACGCCGAAAAATCCAGAAAAACACAAGAATATAACGATAGTTTTTGATTTCAAAAGTGTAAACACATCCTTCATTATGGTTGTTGATTGTGTTTGAAATAGCAGCTATTATAAAAATCTATGATGAAACATAAGAACAAAATATTGATTGATTTTTTTATTTTAAATACATAAAATTACCTTCAGTTTTATACAACAAATAAAATCAATGCAAGTAAATATGATCACAAGAAGTATTGACGGTAAATAATTTTTGTGGATTTTGTCGTGCGAAAAAAAGTCTATCATATATCCAGATAAACATACAACAATACCAAAACCTACTGCACCCCATAATCGCTGCTTACCGTATTTCAACCGTTTATCTTGTCCTGAGAAGGGAAACATTATTAAAAATAGTATTTTGTACAATATTATTACATAAAGAAATATTACGAAAGTTTGATTTGTATGGTTAAATTTTGAGAATTAGTTCTAAAAATGTTTACAAAAGTCACGTACCTAATATGGCAAAACAAAATGCATTGCTTATACTAAAGAAAATACAACTACCACTTTCGCTAATACACATTAAGACAACAAAACTCCAAAAAGTTACAGATGTGTACAGACATTGATCATCTTTGAAATTGTCACAGGTAACGTTACAATTATAATTGTTCGTTAGATTTCCTTGACACAATGATATCTTATTTATATTTAATAAGCATGTAGTATTTGGTGAAATAGTTGCTTTGTTTTGGTCTGCATGAAAAGACAATTGTGTGGAAAAATTCGTATTCTCACATATCCAATGACACATAGTGTCTTTTGTACCATTACACGATGCAATTGCTGATGCATGCTTTAATAAAGAACAAATTACAAACAAACGCATATTTTTATAAAATACTAATAATTATAAAGATGTAATTGATTTCATATTTTAGGACGTTTAAAAATATTTTAAAGTTACACATATTTACATTATATTTAAAATTTTATGTATAATATGTTTTATAAACCTTAACATTTAGAAATTTTTGGATTACATAAAATAATATTAAATTGAATACTTAAGATAAAGTTCAAATAATTCTTTATCAAATAGTCTCATAAAATTTTTAGTCTTATAAAACTTATCCAAAAATTACGAAATAGATAAAAACTTACGTATTTCATATTGCAACGCGGTAAAGTTGCACAAGACACATTTTGAAAGTGATGTTCTGATAAAATTGGACCCGGCAATGGTGGTAAAAGGAATATTATAATGTAACAGATATTTGTTATGACAAGCAATGTTAGAAAGATCACTTTTCTCCAAGTTCGAAAATAATCTATGATGAAACCAAATATTGGTTTTACTATTAGAAGTAATATAGGAAAAATCGCGTTGATGCTACCAATAATTAACGGTGAAATACCAAGTTGCTTTCCGCGAACTGATAGAAATGGATAAACAGGGGCTTCACCTAAAATAAAAGAATTATAATTGAATTTTTTAACTTAATAGTGTAATTTTTAACTGATGAAAATTTATTTTTAATATTTTTTTATTGTAATGCGTATGTGTTTGTTAAAGTATATATTTATAAATGTTTTTATATTGGACAAAATGCTGAATCATTTGTTTTTTAAAACAAATTAAATGGCTATGTGTCAAAGTTAGATATTTAAGATATTTCTCCTGCTACAATCGCGCTAGAAAATTAATCGCACCTATAAAATTAATATTGTACAATCTAGGAATATACCTCATCACGCATGCTCTCTAAAGAGAGAAACTTGAGGTGGTGTACACATACACATACATACTTATAAATATCCTATCTGTATACTGAGAAAAAAATATAATCAATTTTAATAAATATTTAGTTCAATATTGTCAACTAAACATTTACTTACTATAAATATATTCGTTCAGTAAAATGAATGATTATTAAATCAAATTAATATTTTTTGTATCAAATAAATATATCTTTATATTTAATTAATATTTAGTTAGCAGTATTCAACTAAATATTTATTAAAATTGACTATATTTTTTCTCAGTATATGCACAAACACTAATCTGCATTGAAGACAGTTGAAATGTAACAACAGCATGTCTCTGTCTCGCCGCTCGGCGTGCGAGAAGGTAAATTGTATCAAATTATAAATTTAAACTACTCTAATTAAGAAACGGCATCACTAAGTCTCTTCATTTTTTTAATAAGATTCCTATAATATTTCTACATCACATACTTATTTTTTTTAAATCTGTAGAAGATTTTCGCCGCAAAATATTATTTTGGCAAGACTTGATATAGGAGTTTATGTATTAAAAGCTGAAACTTTGAAGATGAATGTCTCCATTTTGGCATCGCTATGTTTTTTTTAAATTTTAACCATGTGTACAGAGAAAATTATTTTAAACATAATATTCATTATTTTAAACAAATCTGTTAAGAAACTCAATTTCTCGGGAAAATATCTTAATACTAAAATTAATAAATGATTTATAAAATTCATGCATAATAACAAATGCCTATATCAAGTCATTGTCAATGTTAAACAAAATGATAATTATTGTAAGCCGTATATAATATAAAATTCACACTCAAACACAAACAATAATTATAGATATTTAAACGTCAATAAAGATGTAAATTTAAAACTATATTAAAACGCTCTTACTAGCTATGTTCGATAATGATTGGTATTGAAAAAGAAAATGAAATTAGCAATATTAGAAATGCTGCGTTTCTCCTGCTGGGAAACCATCTCCATCATGTGATAAGTCTTTGGCTAATTGAAAACTATTTTTAACGTATCCCATTGGTTTCTCAAAACACGAATCCAAAAATTTTTTTGTGTAAAAAAATTACTAAATTATAATGTAATTATTATTATGTATTATTATTATGTATGTATTATTATTATGTAAGGGACTTCTTATAGATGAAACAATGATATATAATGGATTACCAATCTTGTGTATTTTTAGCAATCCATATGCCCTTGGTAATATAGCATTAGTAGAATTAAAGAAATTATACACACGATCAGTCACAAATTCATGTTGTTTCCAAGTTTTTAAAATGGATTTCAAAATATTATTAATTGGATTACGCATTACAATAATATATGTATTTGTGTCAGATAATAAAACTTGCATTTTATTAATATAGTCAGGTTTGTTTATAACGATAATTATTTGCCCGCGTTAACAATACTTGTGGATTTTTTTTAAGAAATTGTTTAGTAGCGTCAAAAGAGTCTAAAACTATGGTATATCATCTTTCATCTCAGATCTATGTCCTGTGACATTTTTAATATTTTATAGATGTGGGAACATAATCTATTTCTGAATCCATCAGTATTATTAATTTTTAATCTTGTTAAATTGTTTTCGATGTTTTATAAATTTTAACAACAGATTCGCTTCCTGCTTACATTGTAAAAAATATTTATTAATAAGCAAAAAAATGGATTAAATCTACAAAAAAATACAGAATTATTAATCTCATTGTATTACAGTTTAGTCACTAAAGATTGACATTTATTGTTTTACATGAGTTATAGTTAATGTTTATATATTTACTTCCAATAATTTATATTTATATTTAATTTAATCATAAGACATTCTTTTTATTCTCTCGTACTTCTTATTACGGTTTATTTTCTTATTGTAAATATCTCTTTCTGTATCCACATCGTATTATAACAGACAATCGTTAAACATATTGATATGTAAGTTTTAATAATTATGACTAAAATAATTTTTATTTCAATTTATTAATTCTATTACGAATCTTTTATTTTAGTATTAACTTTTTGAACATGTTATGTTTGTATATTCATAAAATATAACAGACGACATTTAAAGTTTCAATTAGAAACAATAGATTTAACGATGTTTGAACAATGAGCGTTTTACTTATATGTTGATATGATGTATATTTGATTAACATCATAAATTGACTTTAAATTTTTATTACACACTGAAAAGGATCCAATACGAGGGATAAAGCGTCTGTATTACATTTTTAATATATACATTAGATTATACACGAAGAACTAGTGTCGGATCACATTGGCATTTCCTATATCTACGTATTTATTCTTTAATTTATTTAGAGAGCCTTATTTGTATTTTAATTTATTATATTTTTTCAAATAAAATTAACATTTATTATAATTTATAATAACTAAAAATAAAATTTTTAAACGGCTCAATAGGATTAACAAGTCAAATATTATAATAAGGTTATTTTGAGCTAAAATAATATTGGGTGTCAAAATAACGTTGGGTGTTTTAGCGAAAACAATATATATTCATCAAATACAAAAATTAGTCATACATTTCAACTTTTAATATGGTCATCCTTAGTGGTACCGTAATATCAATGATAAAATAAATTTAAGAATAAATAATAAATAATAAAGATATTCTCTATAAATTAATACGCTCTCTACAGTATCACATGCATTATGATTTCTTACGATAATATATGCAGTTGTGTGAGATATGTAGATGCAAGGATATACTGGGTGCAAATCCATGATATCTCTGACATCATTTTCAAATTATGTCTGAACAGCATACTGTAATATATTGTTAAGTATATTGTTAAAAGTTAATAAAAGTTATATCTGCATGATGTTAATAATCAGATTATATGCTTTATCTGCATTCCCACATCACAGAATTTCGACATAATAAATTATATATTACATATTTTTTGTTATAAGAATCAGAGTTAAATATATGTTATAACTTTCCTTCTCGAACGTCAATACAATAATAAAATTCTATATAGCTACTAATCTAAACGCAAAATACATACATATATGCCAAATAATAATATTCACGTGGGGAAAAAGAGATCCAGCTAGGATAGATACGTGTCAAGGAGATGTTAACTAACTTCTAAGTTCTCCTGTTTATTAATACTATTATTCTGTTTCGAGGTCGAAATGGATGATTAATTTTTTTTGTATTTGATGAATATATGTTTCCGTAAAAAAATACCCAGCGTTTGGCTCTAAACAGTTCTTACTTATTATAATATTTGAATTTATTATAATATATTAGATTAACCTACATTTCACTCATTTATCTTACGATTTACGTTTTTAAAACATTTTATGTTATTTGTTCTTATTCATTTATTGTGTCATTTTGTATATCTAAAAATTAAAGGTTAACTAAGAAATGAATGAATGTCATTGATGAATCTGATGATCTTTAATTTTTAGGTAGCTATATATTGTGAAAATGGGCCTAAGAAATGTTGTTAACTTTTTTTTTTTTTTTTTTTTTTTTATTTTTTAATTTTTAACTTTTTAACACACTACGTCGTTGTGTGTGGTGGTGGTTGGTTGGGTTGGGGTAGGGGTTAGGTGGT
>NW_012130152.1:548751-558137 GCF_000143395.1 Atta cephalotes
GTCTATTAGTATAGTAATACTGTAGTAGTATTACTTTTAAGTTTTTAGGTTAGTACTATAATTATTGTAGTAAAGTAGGTAAAGTAAATATAAGTAAATGTTTGAACTTTTTTTTTTTTTTTTTTTTTTTTTTTTTTTTAAATTTTTTAAACTAGAACACCCAGTTTGCATGTGTGTGTGTGTGTGTGTGTGGGGGGGGGGTGAATGGGTGAATGTGTGAGTGCATGCGTGCGTGTGTATAAATATATTAAATAAGTGGTTACTTACTTGCCATAAAAAAGAAATAATGCATCTTTATAAGTAATTGTGTATAATTTATTTTCATGATTTGTAAAGATAAATAGATGCTCAACAAATTTTATATCTTATTATTTTGCAATCTTTCTTGTAGAAACGTATTAAATTTTAAATATGCTAAATCCTCAATTACTCTGTAACAATTAAATATGTAAAAATAATATTGTTCAAAATTATCTGCAACAATTTTACACAAAATTTTTTATAAACGCGTTATGCAATAGTACATTACATTTATTCGGTTACATAAAACAAAATGTACACTTATTCACATATAATGTATATTCACACTTTATAATATACAAAAATATTAACTAGATATAAATAAATGTATATATATTTAATACGCGATCATTCGCGCTGTAACTATTGATATAGCACTGTAAAAACTCCAATGAGTTTTTGAAAACATCACTTACATACACATTATAGATTCCAAACAATCATGAACATTATGTTAACATATGTTAACATATGTTAATATAATTTGCATTTGTGAATCTAAATTCGTAGTACATTTTATAATAACAATGTATATTTAATTTTTAAATAAAATTTGTTACAATTTTATAATGTAAATAAAATAAAAATATAAGTTAATAAATATATAACATATTATATTTACATAAGCCCATCGTAAGCTTAAATCATCTCTTACAAGCGAGTAAAATATTTACTCCTCTGCATTATCTCAATTGAGCAAAGATAATGAAAAAATTAATAGAAAATTGAGAAAATGCTGGAGTTCTGTCGAATAAATCATAACTTTTAATGTGCGCGCTACATCAATATGTACCCATACAACACGAATAACGCTACTAATAACTAACTAACTCGGAAAGAATAGCGTTGATAGCACGTAATTGTGACACGTTACCATTAGTGACATCGTGTTTGTTAGTGCTATCAGCTCCGCGAACAGTTTATAGCGCTAAATAGCGCGAATACATCTCCGAACGCATCCACCATATCATCTCTTGTTGGAAAGCTCCCAAAGTTTACATACACAATATTTTATTATACCTTAAAAAAGTATCTTTGCTGATATAAACATATTTTATCAGCAGTTATTTGAAGAACTTAATATAGCTACACACTCATGTAATTTATAATGTGCTTCATCTGATCATGTCTTAGAAATAATCGTATAGTTGAATTTCACATATTGATTGATTAATATACTTATCGAGATTGCTATTATATGCAAAAAATATAGTTGTATTATGAATTAACCTTTAACTACACTCATATAGTTCAGTCTCTTATGATTTTTCTCCTTGTGGATCTTTAATGCTTAAATAATTCAATGTGAATTATACAATGCTCACCAAAAATTCCGGGGCGACTAAATATCTTAGAAAATATGCATTCTAAGAAAAATGCTTTAGATAAAAATTATAGGGTTGAAAGATCTATTTAATGACCTTATCAGTTTGATCTTGAGAAGCGTCACCAATGTCAGGTTAAGGTCACATCGAATTTTTTAAATTGATCCTATTTTTTACATCAGAATCTAATAGCCGATATCAAAAGCTTTTCAAAACGCTACAATAAAATTCATTTTCATTAAGTTCATAAGATCAATGTCAGTGGAGATTGTTTCTCTTATTTTCATTTTTACGTAAAAATGAATTTTCAGTGCAAAAATGAAAATAAGAGAAACAATCTCCAATGACTTTGATAACAAATGTTATCCAGAGCAATATGATCCTGAACAATATTCAAGAGATCGTAGTCGGTCGGATACATTGAGTAATATTAATAATAGCGGCACTGTAACTTTCAAACGTTATAAAAAATTCGAAAAGTAGGGAAAGGTAGTGTACTTTTGACCAATTTTGACATTCTTTTCTTGTGCAAGTTGTATTTTGATGTCTAAAAATTAAAAAAAATTATAAAATATTTTTTAAAATGTTGATACTAACATATATTTTTTATAGATTCAAATTATTATGTTTTATACATCGTTTTTAACATTTGAAAAAAATTGAATGTTGATCAAATGTACACCCATGTTGTACCTCTGACCAGGGAGTATATATTACACCTTTAACCAATGTATAAAATGTACATAAAGATAAGATATTAAACATAAGCTTAATTTTATTTGTATTTTTATATTTTTAATTGTTTCACACTATGTATAACTTCATAAAATATATAAAAATATTACCTTAAAAATTTTACCTTACAAAGGCGCGATTTTCGTTTTTGTAACAATTGAGTGACATGAACAATTGAGTTTAGCAAAAATAGTGTCCTTCGTTTCATTCAAAATCGCGTCTAATGAATATAATTTTGTTAATATTGGAGATAAGATAATTAAACTAAATGATTATCTGACATCACAATGACTATGATGGAAAAATATAAGGTGAGCTATTGCGCATAATGGCGGAAAAGAATGGAGGATGACCAATCAAATGTGAACCAAATCAAGCATGCAAATTTCAAATGCTTACCAGCAATCGCCCTATCTTAACAATAATTTGAATAGAATATTATTGGGTAGTCCGGAAAGTTTGTGCCGACTAACCTATATAATTTAAATAAATGTATACTAAAATTTAAATCTTCTGCGTTTCAATTTTCCTTCAACATCGGCACGAACTTTCCGAACAATACATTCTTGTAGAAGGCAATAGAAGCACGATTTTTACAATTTTTTATGCAGCAAATCGGCATAATTTTGCACACACAATTTCACTACTAATTTGCTCACAACAGTAAACAAATCATCGGCCATATTCTGTAATTTGATTCAAATGTGTTGTTAGCTCCCTATTACTTTTAGCTCCCTATTACTACTACGCATCCACAGGAAATAGCTCACCTTATATCTTTCCATCATGATAATGGCTACGTGAATTTAGGTCGCGGTCTTACTTCAAATTCGACTTAAATTATTTATTCCTCTCTGTAAACATTTGAGAAATAATCAGACCTAGCTGTAGGTCAGGCTTGGATTTTCGATGATAGATTAATTTATAGTCCCACAACCAGTTTACGCTGGACTCCAATTTGAAGTTTAAAATTATATTATGAGAAAAATAAAAAAGAAAAAGTATAAATAAAACAGATTCATAAACTACAGACTCATAACGACCTATTATTATCAATAATATATTAGCTTATTTAACCTATAAAATTTGCAAAATAAAATCGTAAGAATTCTATTTTTACATTAAAATTCGTTTTTAAGTTATTTTATATAGAAACAAGACACAAATACACTATAAATTTTTATTCCTTTGTCATCTAAACAAATCATTTTATCAGTATTTTATCAGTATTAACAAAGTACAATATTAAGTTTCTGAAAAATAAAAGGATGTCACGTGAAAAGATCTATTATGTCCCCATCGACAATTTTCTTCTACAAAATTATGTAAAGATTACAATTTTTCTACACAAGTTAGGAATCTTACGCGGGATCGCACTAAATAATTATGTATGTAGATAATAAATAATTATGTATGTAGATAATAAATCTTGTAATTACAGAAACTATTTCTGTAGATATGATAGATTAAAAATAGGTTTAACAAAGCATATGTATTGAATAAGACAATATCACACTTAAAGAAATATAATAAAGTTAATCTCTTATTTAAAAAGATATTTTAATTGACTGCAGATATAAATAATTAATAATAAACATAGTGAGTCAATCTATGCTGGCAAACAATCTAATGTTTTTTTTATCGACATTTCTAGAATCCGAAAAGGATTGAAATAGATCGAAAATTTTTAATTCATTTTAATTTATTTGAATCCAAATTCTTGATCCATATATAAAAAGGAATTAAATGTAACAAAATTGAATCATTTTTCTATTCATATATAGTAATAGAATATAATTCTTTTTTATAGATTTAGATGGATTCAAATGAATTCAAATAGATTCATTTTTTATGAATTCAAATAGATTCAAATTGTATGTTAATCAAAATGTAAAATTAATGTAAAATTAATTCAGTTTTATTACTAAAATAAGTATTATTATAGATTCTTTTTCGCTAAAGTTTTTGCACGGTTCATTTTTCTTTTCTGTTCACATTGCCCGAATTCACAAGTGGATTTGAAGTCGATGATTTTTAGATCGTTTGATTTGATACTTGCTAGATTTTTTATTGATCTTCTGAAAAGAAGATCAATTTTATCAATGCATCGTTGCTAAAATGTCGATTTTCTTAAAAAATCAATAGAAAATGTCTTTCTTTTTTAATCCTATTGCTCATGTCCGAGCGTGATGACTTGTCTTATATGCTTGTGGTGTACGCTGGTTGTACACAGTTCATATGGAACTTACAGTTTAACATCGATTCCGAATGACGAAGTTTTTGTTTAGAGAAGTATTTTTGGCAAGAATACTCTCGCTAGGTTGCCGATGAATCTTCCTTCCGAGAGGAGAAACGAGTGTATGAAAATACATTTTTGGTTTTACAAGCAATCGAATTCGGGATCTCATAGTATAGCAGACTAATGCACTGTTTACTCTGCCACACTCGCTCTCAATGTAGAAAATGTAGTTGATTTCAAATGAAAAATCAATTTTATTTGAACCATGGAGAGAAAAAAAGAAAAGATGAATCATGCAAGAAGTTGAAGAACTAAAAAGAATTGGCTTATTGATTAGCACATCATATTCTAAAAGATACGCACGATAAAATTGTAATAAAAAAAAGTTTCCCCCTAAATTAAGGAATAATTTTTAAGATGTTTTCAAATAATCATTCATCCTAAAGCTATATCCTCCAATTCGCATGCTTGATCCTTGTAATCGTACGAAATTGATATTTCGATTTCTATGAATCTTGAATTTTATAATGTATAACTGTAATATACTTGATCAGTAGATATTGTCGAAAAGGTTCACGTATATTTAAAACGTATTTTTTTCATAAATGCTCTGATAGAAGTTGGAGAGTAAGGCGAAGAAGTGAATAAAGACTGAAGTAAAAAAACTGAAATAAAGTCTGTGTATAAAATAAATTATATAAATAATAAAATATAAAGAATAAGTTAAGATAGAGCAATGAAAGTAATAATTAGTAAGTTAATTAAAAAAATAAAGAAGCAGAAAGAGTAAGATAAGATATAAGTAAAATAGATACGCAAGTAAGGTATGGATGGAGTGAGGATAAGAAAATTTATAAATGTCAAGTCTCCTTCTTGGCTATTGTATGTTGAAATGTAATAAATTCTATTCTACACTGTTAATCGCGCGCGCACGCTTCAGATAGCACATAATATCACTAATATCTATTTTTATACTGTCGTCATATCGAAGAAACTGGAAACGTTAATATGACATCTCAGTAAAATATCATTTTTTTGTATATTGTCAAAATTAAATATAAGATTAAATATATAGAGGAAAGCCCCCTACTATGAGATAGGCGCCTAATATTAAAGGCGTTTTCACTAAATTAATTAACGCTATCTATTGGTTTCATTCTTATGGTATCATCATGAATTTATTGCTCTTGGATTGAAAACTATTTAGTGGAAAGTTTATTATTAGATCATGCCTGTAGTTTTTGCAAAAAAAATTGCAAAAAAAGATTTTAGAATTTGGATGTCTTCAAGTTTCGTTAAGATGAACCTTTAATCTTGTTTATTATTTAATAAAAAAGTAAATATTTGGCAATAAATTCTTCATGTAGTGATAGAATAAGATTGTACTAATAGAAAAATACGGGATATGTTGAATTGCTTAATTACAGACGTTAGATTTGATGATCGTAAAACCATAAAGCGTGGAAATGATAATATGAGATATTTAGGGTATTTCTAATATGAAATAACCTATGCTCCTATGCCATAGTGAAAATCATTGCCGAAGTATAAATGTTATTGTACAATAATAAAAAGGACAGTCGGAATAAACATCAAATAGCTATTTTTGTGACGTCGATGTTTGGTTCCAACCTGAAGACGAGTCTTATAGACTTTCTTGACTTTGCGATTTGCTTTTTTACACTTCTTTAATTTATAAAAAAAATAAAATTTGTATTAAATTTCACATAACATTATCTTAAGCTTATTAAATTCTTTTCAAATGACATATTATTTTTTTAAATTCTGCTCATAACTTTTTATCATTTACCCAAAATAAACTTATAATAGGGACCTTTCCTCTATTTAATGTAATAAGTAAATTTTAATTTTGATTGAGTACCGTTACATCGAACATACCTAAAATATTCTCTCTCTAAAATATTCTTATGTTATCTCTCATGTATATTTATATATAATTCATTTTTAGAATAAACAATTAATGTCGAATGCAAAACCAATACCACCTTACTATCTGCATCAGTGATAATCTAACTTTTATTCTGCTACTTACGACGGCTTTTCTATTGAATCGAAATCTATGCCGGAACTCGAAATTCTTCCGCGTATAATACTATTTCTAAAAAAATTATCGCATTATTTGGCTGATATTCATCATTCTTTTATTTTACGATCGTCTTGAATAATGTCTTAAAATGTTAACATAGTTCTGTGATTGAAAATCGTGAAGAATCACGTCTTATCCGCGACATCTTGATTCAAGTACTGTTCTTATTTGAATATTATGCTGAAAAATGGTGTCGATCACTTTATGGTGCACACCATATCCACTTATTTCTCACACTAGACGTGGAAACTTGTCGCGCAGCAAAATGTAACGTCGTAGCTAATAAGCTTGCAGCTTCTAACATGTAATCTAATCTAACTTTAAATTTAATATACAAAAATATTAACACAGAGGATGTTACACTATAAAATAAAAATATTTTCAAAGATTTAATTCTCCGAAAATACTATTAGATGTGGGAAAAAGTTCGTGGCGTTTTTCCCGTTAGATGGCATTAAAAAAAACGTCACGAACTTTTTCCCACACCTAATATTTCATAGTAGTAATCGCGTGCTAATACTTTCGTTCAGCATTGTATACACAAACATGGCGCGAGGCTGTGAATATATACAGGGTGTCTGGAAATAATCATCAAATATTTTATGGGCAAGTAGAGCGGTCTAAATTGAATCGAAAAATTCTGTATCATTTTGTAAGGTTCCCTAATAGTTAACGAGATAATAATTCTTAAAGAGCCGAATATGTGCGTTCACGTAATGTAATCAAATTTAATTTAACATGAATCGCTTCTACTCAATCATATCATTATTTTATAACTAAAACAATGATATGATTGATACTATGATATCAAATTGACATGATGCAGTGTCAAATTTAATTATAATTTTGGTAAAAAATAACGAGTTAGTAACAGGAGTGACGACTCACTCCTAAGTTAGGTTAAATTTAACACTGTATAAATTTAACAGTGTATTCATAAATGCCTAGTATAATAGATTTCTTAATTTAAATCCAAATAGTCATTAACTTATTAAGATTATTATTCCGCTTTGCGGAGTAGACGCGTTTTATTCTGCAAGATTCGTTTCGTATCAAAACGCGTCTAATGAGTATAATTTTATCAATATTAAAACTGGCCATCATCAATAGGATTTACTTCCAAAAATATATGACTATTTTTGTGCAGTGTTGAAATAAGAAAAACTTTGTTTCAATTTTGTGTCACAAATTAAAATGGATTTATGGGCCCAAGAAATCACATTAAATAATCATGAGAGTGCGGTGGCGTTAATTGGAAAATCTTTTTTCGGGAAGTTCTGTTAAATTTCGACGATTTTACTCAAAGGAAATGATAGCAGACCGAAGATCAATCATGGATTTTCGTATAGTTGTTGGTTCATTTTCTTTCTTGTCATAGCTTTCGTAAATAGTTACGAATACGTCAATGCTACAACAAGTAAGACGAAAATTGCGAAACTAGTATTCTTGTTATCACATCAGTGAGGACTGCGAAATATCATATTTCGAAATATTGTCCAAGTAAATTAATCCATAGATGACAAATAAATATTATTAATAAGAAAATTTTTATTATGGAAGAAAAAATAATTCTCTGTTAATTTTTCGATTAAACAGCTAAACTGCATATTTACTAATACAACACATAAGTAATTTCAATAAAAGGTAATTACAAGGTTGCACGCGCTTGTATGTGCAGCGTGTGTGTGTTTTATGATTAGTTGTTGTTATATTATTTTTGCGTACTTCTTGCCAGGTAAACATCTGAAATACGTTTACATCTAAAAACTTTATAAAATTGAACTCTTTTGTATCAATAATTATTTTTTGTCTAAAATATCATATAATTGATAATAATCAATTATAATAATCATATAGTAACAATAAATTGTTTTTTTATATAAACGTTAACAAATTTGTTTTTGAACGCGTGAAAAAGATAAATAATACGTAATCAATAATATGTATTCTCAAAAATATTTCTTGTTTTTTTTATTTAAAAAAATCCTATATGCAAAATATAAAATCGATTTAGGGTCACTGTGCTTAGTCGATAGTATACTACGTAAAGAATTCTTTCACTCTGTCCGAAACTGACTAAGAGTCCGGTAGAATGTGTTATAGAAACTGATAGACAAATATAAAGCATAGTGACATAAAATTTTTTTAATTTTTACAATGAAAGTTTTTTCAATTCTTAATATTTAGAAACTTTTATTTCTTTTTTTGTTCTAAACTTAAAAAATTACATTTCGTAATAACATATCATAACAATAGACGTGTAATAAGTTAAATATTATAAGATTATTTTCAGACAAAAATTCTAATCCCAAAATATCGAGGTTAATAATAATTTTTTAATTATAATCATTTAAAGTTAGCGAATTATGTCGCCTAAAATTTGCGCGTTAGACTATAGTATATTGCAAAATGCTAAAAGTGAAAGCTAATTATTGCCTCTTATAAATATCAATATAAATATATTATATGTATGCAAAGATACAATTACTGATATTGCTAATTATTTCTTCTATGTTAAAAAATATTTTCCCTCAATATTAAGATTTTCGTCTCAAAATGATTAAGAATCTCTGGAATTTTCCCTTAAGTTCCCCATTGTTTCTATCTTAAGTTTCCTATTGTTCCTATCTTTACGAGATACCCTTATATATATATATATATATATATATATATATATATA
>NW_012130153.1:0-21146 GCF_000143395.1 Atta cephalotes
TAATATAGATGTACAGAACTATATTAGTAATAAGTGTGTGACAACAGACAAGTACCTTTCTCTCTCTCTCTCTCTCTCTCTCTCTCTCTCTCAGTTATCATTAATAAATCATTTTCTAGAAAACTAAAATTCTATTGAGAAAAATGTTCTTTTTGTACCAACAAGAAACATATTCAAAATAAATTCTAATCATATAAATCAGAGATTTCTGATTATCTCGATTAGAATGCTTGATAGATTTAACTATAAATATTTGATTTGTTTGACTTTTTGTTTGACTTTGTTAGAATTCCAATTAATTCAACAAGATTTTTTTCATTATAACATATTATAGTATATCTTATGCAAAATAATCAATCATATCAATAGATTACCGATTATAATTTTTTAATTTTTATTTATATGTGTATCAAAATATGAATAAAATATATCAAATATTTTATAATTTATTGATTTTTGCTAAACTTATCTTAATACTTGTAAAATAATTAAATAACAATAGAGAAATATTATTTTTAAAAATCAGATGTTTCATTAAAAAAAATTGAGTTATTTTTTAGTCTCTCCTTCGTGCGCTTCCATATACATCAAAAATACTGTCATTACATTATGACTCTCGAAATTATGAAATTTTACAATTTTATTCTTTATATTATTTGGAATAATAGAGATATAAGTGCTTAACGTTAGATTTATATTAGTTAAGTTAGATATTTTATATAGATATATATTCTCTAGGAGAAAACAAAATAATTTAATTATATTTTAATAACTGTAAAATTTAAATACCTGCAACAAAGTCATGAGAATGAAAATAATTTTGAACATCAAAATATGAAATACAGCGAGATATTCAAAATATTTGAAAAGTCCCGGACCCCCTTAAATATCTTGAAAAGAGATTTTCTGAGAAAAATGTTTCATACAAAAGTTGTATAGTTTAAAATGGTCTATTTATTGATCAAATCGATTTTCAATCAATTTTTTTAAACGAAACATTCTATTTTTTTATTTCAGAATCAGAATAGCCGGTCAAAAGCTTTTCAAAACATTTTAATAAAGTTATTTTTCATTAAGTACTTTTTTATTAAGTACTTTTCAAGTTATAAAGCTCGGAAATTACAATATTGCCGATTATACATATCGACATTAGCATTATCCAACGTATCTAACCTGCTAGAATCTTTATGGTTAAAACCTCTTAAATATTGTTCAGCATCATATTCTGGATAACATTTGTGAAGATTAAAGATTATTTGAAGATTATTTTTCTTATTTTTGCTAAAAATTTATTTTTACGTAAAAATGAAAATAAGAGGTACAACCTCTAATGAGCCTTGATCTTGACAAATATTATCCAAGTCACAATTCTGAACAACATTTAAAAGGTTTTAGCCGTCGGTCAAACTACCAACCTTTGATAGTTCTAATGCCGGCGGTACTGTAACTTTCAAGTACTTTTCACAAGTTTCTTAAAACTTGAAAAGTACTTAATGGAAAATAACTTCATTATATTACATTTTGAAAAGCTCTTGATACTCAGTATTATTAGATTCTGAAAATAGAATATTTCATTTAAAAAAATCGATTTGATCTTGACCTAATTTTGGTGCCACCTAAAGTTAAACCGATAAAATCAGTAAATAGACATTTTAAATTATACAACTTTTGTATGAAACATTTTTCTCAAAAATACTTACTTTTCAAGATATTTAAGAGATCCAAGACTTTTCGAATATCCTATATAACGTTGATGAATATTATTTATATTATTTTGTTAATTTTATACAATTTACAAAATGAAATAGCAGAATAATTATAGTATATATAGAATAATTATATGGATTAAAATGATACAATTTTTAACGAAATAAGATTTAAATTTAATTTTAAGGTTCAAGTTTAATTAATCTCATTGTAAGAAGAGTTTAGAGTACCAGAACAAACAGGAAAAAATTAAATTTGAACCTTGAAAAGTGACTTCAAATTTGATTTGATTCAGTATTGTATCATGTTCGAAAATGTACTATTTTATTCTAGTACAGGCTTCATACAATAGGCTATAACATTTATATTCTTTCGATTTAGAAAAGCATCTGTCATTATCGACTATTATGTACTGTATATAATATAATGATATTATTACTAGATATATCAATAATATATTTTTCATTTGACTGTTTACACTTGTATGAATTGACATTCTGGATTCATAATTCACATTCTTCATAATTTTTATCGTTTTTCGACATACAATTTTATCATTTCTTAATTTTATAAAGCGGAGGAAGTTCGTAGAAAATATATAGCAATTTTTTTACTCATCGTTGGAATTTTATGAATTGGACTCTACTTTCTCGCTTTCGAACGAGAAAACAGTATAATAATTAACTATTTTTTCTAATATATGTTATACATGTTTATATATTTATTTATTATTGATTTCGATTTAACTTATCTGCGCAGATGATAATGTCCCTAATGATAAATACTTTTTAAATAATTCCATGTCCATAATTCACACATTGTATTATATTGAGAAATACTATTTTTTTTTTTGCAGGACGAGGTGCTGACGATTTCAGAAAAAGTAGTCGTCCGCGTGCACGACCTAGTCACATGGCTTTCACCTACGTTAGAATGGTCGTGGGGACGGGAAGTGTCCTATCCAACGACCCCGACGTCGTCCCCGGAGACTAGTCCACTTAGATACGAGATGCCGCAGCCACAGGTGCTGACGGATCCGGGGATCGATTTCTCGGACGTCGAGAAACAGCAGAAGGAATACGAAAGCAATCTGAATTCTTTGAAAAGATCGGACAGCTTCCAAACGAAGGTGGTAGTACTCTCATATCCTAGATATTGCCGCTATAGGGCACTTCTACGTAGACTCGAAGGTGCCGAGCCTTCCTGGCTGTGCTCGTCCATCGCGGCCGCGTTAGGGGGTTTCACCGCGACACCAGGCACCAAGGTGCTCTTCTGCAGAGACACATTTGACTATCCGGATCTCGAGACTCATGAGCTGCTGTGTAATCACTTGGGTATGTATCATTTATGTTTACAATGTACAATGTTTTAGTTTAAACTTTTAATATACACAATAATTGGGTCATTCGTGTCTTGCATATTTCTTTTCTTTGAAAAATTAAGAGAGAACATCAAGTAATTAGTTATAATATTTATGTACAATTTTTGTAAATACACGATTTTACAAATACTTTCTAAAGATATTAAAGCATATACGCATCACTTATTAATAACCGGGAATGCTCCCAGTTTTTCATTTTTCCATTTTCCATCTGTATCTTTCAATTCGTTCAAATGTTTGTTAATGTTTTTTCGTAAGATAAAATAAAAATAAAATAAAAATATACTATAAATATACTATAAAAATAAAATTATTTCCAGTAATTATATTCCTTTGTAATTAATTAATAATGAAACATTATTAAAACGTTTTTTTATTAATTGTTATTTATTATTATAGTAATTAGTGTCATTACAATACATATATACATATATATAAATAACTTAGTGTAGCAAATATATTTCAAAATAGCGACGCACCTATTATACTAAAATTAATCAATTTACACGCCTATATCGGGTTAATGTAATGTTTGTATAATATTTGTAAAGTGAAAGATGAAAATTAAATTGGGACACGAATGACTTATCATGTGTAATAAAGGACCGAAAATCATCGTGCATTAAGAGTTAAAATTAACCATTCGGTTCGTAAAAAAGATCTTGCAAAAACGATTTCTTTCAATTTGTTGTATATTTACACGATAACGAATAATGGAATAATGGAATATTCGGGAAATCATCGTACAATGAACACCGAAAAATGATTTCTCTTTTAGTGAGAGAAAGACAAGTGAAAAATGTAGAAGAAACTTTTTTATTAATCATGTATATATTTTTTGAGAAAAATTATTTTGATTGCTGACGAACATGCTCGTATTCACACACATTTAACTGTTGGCATTTATGTGTGCGTTTGACTTATAAAGACGCTTGTAACCTTGGAGTTTATTTGCTCGATACTACGAACGTATTATATTATATATAATATGTCACTATACACACACAGAGAATACGCTGTCTATTAATACTAAGTGCTGACATCATTATTATTAACTTATCTTCCGAAAAAAATGATTATACAATTACGAAGACCTGATATGAATACCTTTTTTAATACTGAAAGCTTGTGGCGATAATGTTCCAATTGCACTTATTTATTAAAAATAACTATTTACTATATTCTAAGCAATACGTAATTAAAGAACAGCATAATGTCTTCACATTGAAAATAATTCTCGAAAAACGTACAATCAATAAAAAGCTTCTATGTATTCTCTTTTTATTTATTTTTCATTATGAATTGCTTCATCTCTCAGTCTTATACTTTACAAATTATAATTTATTAAATATCTTACACAATTTTGACTTGAGATTTTTTTCAAATAAGTATTATTTTATTATAAATATTGACTATACTTTAATGTAAAAAAAGAGATAGATGAAAAATATGAAGCGCCATTCTTTAATTGTGTTAACTATAGAGAAGAGAGCGGATTTGTGAAGGTAATTTTAGAAATGTTTCAATTAAATATTTTAAAAGCTTCTCTCTCAATCATTCGCAAATGAATACGATACAATTAATATTCTCCTGTTTAATAATGAATAAATCAACTGTGATCGATATCTTTGCGATGCAACGTCGTTCATAGAGAGGTTTTTTTTGCAATAATGTTTATATTTTTTAAGGCTTCGCTTGAATCTCACACGATAATAACAAATTCAATTTGCGCATTTATATACATAGCATACGCTCGTCGAGAAGAATATATAAAATAAGAGATGAGCGATATTATATTCGATTTTCGATTCTCGCGCGTTCCTCTTTGTATTTGCCGGATAAAACACGGAGATAACGCAAAGATACCGATCGACAGAACATAACAGCTCACTCGCTTAACGATACAATACATATGAGAGTGCCGACTGTAGCTTGCGCCGGCGCTGGGGAAAAAAAAAAAAAACGGTTTGTGACAACGCTGTTTCATTGGATCGCTCGCGCCTCGCACGATAATACGGAAAACCGAAAACGATCCCGAGAGGATGTAATAGACGAGATAAGGCCCAGCGGCCGCGACGCAACCGAGCTAACGAAAAACCGAATAGTTGGGCTCTAAATCTCGTTGTCAGGGGGTCGAATTCGTCGTTTTTCCGACGCATCCGGCTGTGATCCAGCATCGCTCGTGCCGCGTGCGTAATTCGACATTCGAGCGGGGGCAACTGGCGAGCGCGCGTGGCGTGTGGCGCGTGCACGCATGATCCTGCGCTCGTTACCACACTGACAACGTGGACTCGACGACGACTCGCCTGGTCGCCTCCGCGTGCGTGCGTTCGTGCATTCGTGCATTCGTGCATTCGTCCGACGCGACGTTCAGCGACGTTCAGCGACGTTCAGCGACGTTCGCGAGACCGCGAGACCGCGAGACGTGCATCCGATCGAAAAATCGGCGTCCCCCTCCTCACCACGTAACGTATCGTCGTAACGTATTGAAAGTCCGTTCGTGTCGAAAATCCGATCTCGCTAGCTGCTGACCGATTAGTGTACCTCTCTTCATCATCCGGCTTCGATCGATCGTCATCAAATTGCGGCGTTTTCTTCGCGATCAAAGTGTAGTTTTTTTGTCGGCGCGATCTGTTCATCGCCAGCGTGACGCTTTTATCACGATATGTATGATATCGTCCATCTCGAGCACAACGTATTATTGTGCGTATGTGCATATGTGTGATGTGTGACGGCGACGGGTGGGCAGTGGTGCAAATAGTACAGTTCGACGAACTTATACACGATTCGAATCCTCGTTGTCAATTACGTGCCTCGTGGAAAATATCGTCTTTAGAATTAGATTGATTAGTAGTCAATGGAGGACTTAAATATTCGCTTATTCACACTTACGCGAATTCATCGAGTTCCTGGCGATACAACTTGCGACTCGACAACGAACTCTGTGATTCGTTTGTTTTTTGTCCATCCGTGCTCGTCGTATATTCGCCTTGCCAAGTTACATTGTCCACGGTAAAAAAAAAAAAAAAAAAAACGCTGGAAGGTTGTACTCGCGATTATCGCCTGTCTGGCAATAAACTTATAATCGTGAGTGTCGTTCGAAACCTCACTACGGAAACAATGGCCATTGTGATGAGAATTCGGAATAATAAAGTGGTTTATCTGAATATACCTGGTAAGATAATGGAATATACATATTTGTTAATTTTTCTAAGGAAATTATTATAAACTCGTATTCGCGCGAATACGATTCTGTTGAATGCGCACATCGTGTCGCGCGTTTGCACGTGTGCCGATGTATGTACATGTAATCTTTTAACACGTCAAAATAGTTAGGAACACGTCGTCGAGTTTTTTTTCAAGTATCGATTTTTAAGATATTGCATCTTCCTTTCTTCCGATCTTTCCGAAAAACATAGGCCGGTATTCATAGCCGATTATTAAGACTGTCTCAATTAAACATAAGATGTTATTAATCAATCATAAAGCCGTATTAGCACAATAACTTAAGATGAAATCTTGTTGAAATAAGAACGAACTGTGAATACCATAAACTTGTTATTGATAATCAATAATTGAATGTCAATAACTAGTCTAATATTTCACTTACGATTGTTGACTCGGTTGAAAATTACCGATGTGCGTTATATTATATAATTTGATGATGAAATATATAAATATATATCGGATGTCTATACAAATTGTGCAATTGCAATTTCAAGAATATATTGCTTACAAGATAATTATCATTAAAGTACATCTTAATTAAATGAACGAAACGTGCTTTGATTGGATTTTATAACGTGCAGATTTTGTTATAAAGAACATTGGTTAAATAGTTAAGTTAGTTAATAAAGTTGATAAATTAAAGTTGAGAATCGATCGTGTTACAAATAGCGTTACTATGAACTTTCGAGTTATTTCGACAAACGTCCCGATCTGTCGATAATATTTTGTGTGTGTTGTTCCGCATTCAAATAAATAAATACCTTCTCGACCTTGTAGTCACTACAAAGTATTCAACAGGTCACGTGTGCTTATCGTGTTTACGTGTCTTACTATCGTATTTACGACTTTAATGCTTGAAACATTATTATAATGCTTGAAACCCAAATTATTTTACATGGAGTTTGTTTAAGTTTGTTTAATTCGTCGCGTGTGTCTACCTACAATAATGTTACGTACTTAAATACACATCGTAATCTTAATCTCACTGGTCCATTCGGATTTGAGTGTTTGATTTTAAATATAATTTATTTCTTTACTAATATTTTATTTAAACATATTTTCTCTGATTAATTGAAATTAATAAGAAACTAATGCCTGTATTCATAGTCAGACTTTGTACTAGTGTTTCATCAAGACAAGATTTCTTGTTTTAAAGAGCATTTCTTTTGTCTTTTCTTGATTTTCAAGATAAGAAATTCGTTTTTCTTATCTTGACATTGTATTTTTTTGTCTTAAATTCAAGAAATTCTTGAATTTCTTGAAATTTCTTGATTTTTTTTTAAGCAGGACCCTTGTGGCTCTTTGACTACGTCATCTTGTAAGAGATAATAAGAAAACAGGTACAATTGAATGTCAAGTCGTCTCGTAGTTTACTATGTTTAAATTCATGGTTTAAAAGTGTTCCTATAATGTTTATTATGTCAATCTATTAATAAAGATTAAAAATATTTCTTAAATTATCATTTTTAATATCATGAGGCTGCTGCCAAATGTAACTATTTCAAATTATTAGATTCCTAAGATTATTAGATATAATAATAATTATTATTATTACTATATATTTTATCAATTTAATCATTCCTGATTTAATTGATACTATTAGTAGAAGTACGCAGATGTTTATACGTAATATATTTTTGCAAGTAATCTCGCAATATTAATTTTATATATATTCCTTTACAAAAATGTAAAGGTTAATATCTGATACAACAAGAATGTATCGGTGAATATAATTTAATTTGATTAGATCATAGACAGGGATTTCATTTTTTCAATAATCGATTCAATAATGCTATTTTACTATTTAGTGAAAATGTACGAATATACACTTCTATTATCTGTTATAACCTGTTATAAATACCAATAAATGCAATTGAAAATGTTAAAGCTAAACCTAAAAGTTAAACCTAACTTATTCAAAACTTTTCAAATCAGAAATAAAATAATAAAATATTAAAATAATAAAGTATTAAAAATAGAAACTGTCACGGAAATTAAAGAAATTTCAAGAAATTTCAAGAAATTTCTTGACTTATTATCAAGAAATCTTGGTCTTGTCTTGTCTTGAAATCAATTTCTTGTCTTGTCTTGAAATCAATTTTCAATTTCTTGTTTTGGATTTGTTTTGATTCAAGACAAAATCAAAATAAGATTTCTTGAATTTCTTGATCTTGATGAAACATTACTTAAGCCTTGTACTTAAGGCTTCCTTAAATTTATCTTTAGATGCTCAGCAGCCAATGAAATAATTCGTAGAGTATCTAGAGTATTATAAAGATAAATTTAAGGAAGCCTTAAATATAAGGCCTGACTATGAATACGAGTATAAATCAAAGCTCAATTAGGTTAATAATTAAAATAAAAGGCTAGCTAGATATTAATGCTAATTATAATTAACATTAAACATTTAGCTTTAGCTCGTAGTTCTTTATTTTGTCATTTTGATTATTTTTTTTCTGATATTTGATGCCTTCGCTGTTAATCTTTCTTCGCTTAAATCTTAATTTATGTAATCTTTAGTATGATACACAAGATTGAATTCATTCGCACTCATTCGTGTTTTGTGTATTTCTTTCCTTGGAAATACTAGAAGCACTTGGCAAAATAATGATTCCTTCTTTTTTCATAAAAACACACACACAATTTTGCAAGTACTTTCTAAAAATACTTACTAAAAATACTTTCTAAATAATATTGAAGTATATAAGAATCATTTAATAATTTTTGTATATTTGTGAAAGTGAAAATTAATCCAGGACACAAACGATCCATCGTTTGTACTAAAGGTTAATATAAAAGTTTTTTTCTGTGAAATTTTTTTTATTTTTTACAGCTTTTTAATTATTGATCCAAACAATATGATTGTATAGTAAATTTGAACAGACCAGCATGCAGAGTTAACTAGAAAAGTCGAGTGAGTGAAAAAAACGGTGGAAAATTCTGAATTTTACCATTCCAGTCAAATAAACTGGCAGGAACTATGAAAACGATTAATACGTAGTACTAAAAAATGTATTTTTATACTTTTTTATGCAAGAAGATATTAATTACGGAAGTTCAAATAAAAACCAAACGAACTAACAATAATAAACTAATGGCAACAATAAAACCTTATAATAAAATCTTTTTTAATTAAAATTAAAGTGTGAAATACACTTGGAAAAACAGAAACTTTAGAGATAATACAAATGCTATTAAATTGTATATTAATTTTTAATTGCATGAGAAAAACATGATAGTATACAGCAAAAATTTTTATACAATATTTGGTTCGTGTTTACTATTCAATATTTTGACAAGAAACTAATTTATTTATTGATTCTTAATCTATTATCTACGAACTTTATTTTGTATATCGCAAAAGATTGTTAGGCCCGTTTTCAATATGATTACCTAAATATTAAAGGTAATCAAGAAATCAAATTTATGAGTGAATTTCATTGATGATTTGTTGATAACCTTGAAGCTTTAGGTAACCATAAACTACGATGTGTATCACCTTTAATGGTGATATACAATATACAAATATACAGTATGAAAGCTTTTTGATTGTTCAGTATAATAAATTTTACAAATCTCTTTGAATAACCGTCAAGTTGTTTGTCGTGAAGAAGAAATCAAATATTTTGCGATTGTTATTCTTATCGTCATTAGTAATGAGTATATATCTTACGATTGTTATATTACGACGCATATTTGTATAGTTAAGGCTGACTTTTTTCTCAATTAAAGCATATTAAAATTATATGCAATTTAAATCTAATGTGACGATATTTGTGATTTTCAGCGCCGAAATTAAAAGGTAGACCACGAAGAAAACGTAAAAAGCGCAGCGCTTCGCCGGGCGAATCCTCGAACGAGAGCGAAGCTTCAGTGGCGTCGACGTCGAAGAGTACGTCGGCGATCACCAGTCTGGTGATACCCACGGTCGGAAGACCGCCCTTGTCCGGGATACGGCGGAGCGAAAGGAAGACCAGCGCGGAAGAAAAGAAATTCATCACCGACGTGCAGAGTTTTATGAACTCTCGGGGTACGCCGGTCGGAAAGATGCCACTGCTGGGCTACAGGCAGAGTCAGTATCTTGTTATTTTTCCTCGGATTTTCTATCCGATGACCGGTCTTGCCACCGGAAGGGCAGACCGTTTCTCTGATTTTTCAAATTTCTATTCGCGCAATTCCGGTAGCAATTTGGCTGCCAGACTGCAAAGAGCTAAGACAGCAGGGTTTCCTTCTCGCAAATTATATATCACAATTATTTCGTGCTTACGGCTCTAATAATCTTTTTTTTTCTCCATAGTCGATCTGTTCCTGTTCTATACAAAAGTGCAAATGCTTGGTGGTTATGACTCCGTCAGTGCTGGGCGCCTTTGGAAGACCATATACGATGACATCGGTGGTAACACGGGTTCTACTAGCGCAGCGACTATTACACGTAGACACTACGAAAGGTAAAGTATTTTAGCGGATTCTTATCACGCAATTGTTTTTATTTGAGCATTAATATCCCTGTATACAAATATTTAAAAAATTTTTAAATATTTTTTAAATATAGATTATCCCCTATAAATGGGTTTAAATTATAAAAAGATTTTGTTGTATCTGCAGATTATTATTACCTTACGAAAGGTATCAGCGAGGCGAAGAAACAAAAGTGAGACTGAATCTCGGACGACGTACCAAGAGTATGAGTGCATCCGAAGATTTAGACATCAAGGAGGAATCGAGCGAGCTCTATATGTCGGAGACACCTCCACCAATAGATGTAATTCCTGCGACCACAACATCACCCTTACAACCAATAATGTCAGCAACAACAACGGTAATTGGCAACACTAATTTAATTAACGTGAAACTATATTTAATGCAACTTAATTTTTTCATACCATATCTTTTCCCGCTTGCAGACTTTACTCTTGAGTGAGAAACCCAAAGCCGAAACTGGCAAGACATCCTCGTTACGTAGCGTGCGAGTGAAGCCGGAACGCCTGAAATCTTTGAATACAATAATCGCCAATAATGCGACACCTTCCAGCCAGCAAGCTAGCCAACTGCCAAGTCCACCGCCATCCTCCAATACATCTATCTCGACGCCCAATAGCACACCCTCCACAACACCGACGAATGGTACCAGTAACAATCAGAGTGTCTTGGAGAGGCAGCTCAACAGTCCTTTGATATCCCAACAAGTTCCACCATCGTGTTCGCCACCAGGCTTGCCTGTGACTAGTGTAGCGGCAAACGTGTCGACGGTTGTCACTCTAACGCCTCCACCTGAGAAGGATATGAAGGAGATCAAGTTGGATCCCAAGCAAACAACTTTGCTGGCACAAGGCAAGGAAAATATACCACTATTCGGCGGCGAGAAATTCGCGGAAAAGACGATAATGCCACCAGTCTCCAGATCACCTGAAGTGATTGACCTTGAAAATGAGAATGACACGAGTCGAGACAAAATAATCATTCCCAGCTTTAAGAAACGTAAACTCGAGATTTTGCGTGAAGGCGGTCTCGAAGTTACCGCCGTCGATCTGGACGTGCGACCGAGCGTAATTCAAAGCTGTGTTGGTATGTCGCCGCAACAACATCAACAGCAGCAATCGCCATCATCCTTGCCTGCTACAATGAAGTCTACTGAAGAGAAGCAACCGTCGATCTCGCCGTATCCACTTCCAGTTACGCCCAACTCCATTCCTAAATTGATATCCGTCACTGTGACACCCGACATAGGACATATGTTACCGTCGCCGCATGAGCATCAAAATCATCCGCCGCGAATACCAACGATTAAACAATTACCAGTTCATCACAACAATAATAATATTAGCATGATGAATAACAATAATATGATAAACAGTCGAATAATAAATCTCGGTAGCTCGAACAATACCGCGCTATTGCAACTGTATGCGAATGCGAACGTCGTACCATCAACCATTTCGTCTGTGCAACAATCAAGCCATCGTTTCGTTCCACCAAATATTCCAAATGGCAGGTTATTACTACCAAAGGTGACACAATCAAGGTCAATATTTATGCACAATGAAAGGACAGTTTATGGAAATCCCAAAGATATTTTGAACTCTCCTCCAAAATATCACTCGCCGCATCCGCATCAACAACAGCAGCAACAACGCTCGCAGCAACATTCACAAATGAGCTCCAGCAACGACATCGGACAAGGAGGTGTTCTCGATCTGACGCAAAAGAACGAGAAACCGACGTTCCCTAGGCCCAGTCTAGAAATAGTCAGAGTACCTGTAGTGCAGAGGCCTAATCCATTAAATCTGGACGTGCGGAATTCACCCGTGGCTAAGGACAAATTGTCGGAGAGATCTGTCGTCGACTGTCCAAAGCGAATACCTTTCCCTGCCTACCAAAATGTAATTGACAGTCGAACTATCGCGTCGAATAACCTCGAGATTACGCTAGTGAATCCCAAGCACAAAAACAATCATCACGTCATACCGTCTCATGTTCAAATACCGAGTCCACCTAATAAAAATGCGATAGGAACGATAAGTAGCGTGCAAATGAGACAGCAACAATCGCAGCAACAAGTGAACGGAAAGTATACGGTGAGAAATGAGCCTATTTCGCCGTACACACCAAGGAAGCCAAGTCATCCCATCATACCAAACGTACCCAATCTGAATCATTTGAATCATAGTGGAAGTTCATTTCCTAGAATTCAGGCAACGACATTGCAACCACAACAACAAATGAGCATTGATAGAAGGAAAGCGGCTGCGGAGGCCGGTAGGGATCATCAACATCGTAGGATTAGTGAAGGCGAGAAATCATCATCTTTGGCAGCGCAACAGCAGCAGCAGCAACATCATCATCATCATCAGGAATCCAGACAAAACGAGGCTGTGCGGCGACACAGTCTATCCAGCATACCATCGGGATTCGTACCGACGGTACCGCAAAATAATTCTGCTCCCTTTCCTCTGCCACAATTGCCAAACGCGTCCGGCAAGTTCCTACCAATTCTGGACCCCATGTACTACTCCACGTTCTATAACGGTTTGTTCCCACCGCCGATTCCGCCCACGGCCACCGCAACTGCTGCCACCGCGTCGTCGTTTTTACCGCCAGAATTTAACGCATATTACAAGGAATTACTTGCTTCCTCGCAACCAAGACTGACGGGGATGACGGGGCAGCCGCCGCATCAACAGCCGGCCGCTCCAACGTCTAAATAGACAATGGGATCTCAACATTTAGGGTTTCCGGCATAGCGAAAGACGCTTTGATTACTAGAGAGACAAGGATCCGTCGGACTTCTTTGCTGTCGAAATGTATATCAGCAAATGACGCGATATAATGATGAGAGTGATGCGATTTGTTCAAATTATATGTTCAGTTATGTTGTTTTTATTCGATTAAAGCAACAAGATGAAATTATTCACAGTGTTTATTCATGATAGAACAAAGATAATTCCACAAGGTCTCGCGCAAAGGTAAAATGAAGTATCGGTCACACTAAGTTTAGATGTTATAATGAAAACGAAAATATGTATTCAAATTATGATATATTTCATATCATTAGTTACAAATATTTCAATTACACATTTGGTGAAATGCAATAATGTGTGGGCCTTGTTATGCGCGCATAACATTTTGTCGCTCGATTTGATATAATTAATAAGCTTTAATATATAATTAATATTTTAAAAATAATTTTTAAATAATAACGTACTATAACGTTATATCCAATATGTGCGAGTATATTACAAACCCTTTTTCCGAAATTAGATTCTTGATTCGTACTTGCACGAGACTCTAGAGGATTATCGATATTAAGAAAAAGATGCTGTGATAAAAATATGACACAAACTGTATTGCTATTCAAGGAGAGAGACAGTCGATGGAATCCACAGAAAATCGTTATTTTTATATGTTTATTTTATATAAATTGTTTACGCGCGTTTTTGATTTTCAATTAATGTTATAAGACAAAATATTCTGATTTGGAAACTTGCATTACCTGTGCTATGCTAGAGTTTCCTGATGTCTCGTTGAGAGCAATTACTTTTTTCTTTTCTTCACGTATTTAGATATATATTTTCAAAAACGTATCATTACCGTATTAATTTCAAATTCGTCTTCGAGTCTTTATTTTCGGTTTTCGTTTCGCAAGTGTACATTTTGATTTATTTTGAACGCACCATGTGATAAACCCGATGCGTAAAAAAGAAAAAAGAAAAGAATTATGGCGAACGTGTAGCTGGCGGATCACCGGAATGTATAATGTATTGTTTACTGTGTGTAACGGAGTAAATCTTATATAGTAACGCTCGCGAAAACCCAATGTACTGTGTATAAGCTAGACAATTTTCATTATAATAAAAAAAGAAACACTCGTACACAATCACATACACACTGCTCTATAGTCACCTCTAACGATATAAGCGCACGTATGCAATATTATAGCAGCGACATGTATATAATGTATATAAACTACGTAAATCATTAAGCTAGACAAATCCTACATTATCTCTCAACATATTACGTAAGAAAGTTAAGTTTAGTAAGTGTACACAGGCTGTCTTGCTCGTGTGGCCAACGATTGTCGTATCGCTGTTTTTCCTTCGGAGGAAAGAAAACGATATTTTTCTTCACATTTCCGATGGTCTCTTTTTTCGCTCGGAAGACATTTGTGACGATCTTTCGTTTTCTAACGCGCCAACGTGTCAACGTGAGGGAGCGCGCGATGTAAGCTTTTCGTTTTATCTCTGTAAAAAGCATCCGGAACCGCGTGCAATCAATTAATTACTTGTTACGCGATCGCTACTAAACGTGATCGAACATCGCGGGCCACCACAATACTTTGGAAACAGATTTTAAAAAATTACCGACGGTATATCCATGTTAAATGTAGGCATATTGATAGAATTTGTTCGTTTTAGGATACTCTGATCAAAAGAATACTAATAAATATGAGAATAACGTTAAAGCATTCGTAACCCTAAGACGTACAAGAGGAAGAAAGATCCGTCGTTTCGGATCGTTCTAGCGAAAAAAAAGAAAATCAGATTTCTATATTGATGTCTTTCAAGAGTATGAATTATTCACGTTTTTTCGGATGGTTCTTTCGTGATAACAAAGGCGTTGCGGCGCCGATTGCGAGACCGCGGCTGATTAACAATAGCCTTCCAGTGGTATTCAACGAGTCGAGAAATAGAATTCGATATTGATTATCGATCAGCGCGAAGGGTCAGGACATGAGACGCTACCACTGTTGTTATTTTTGTAAGACCGCGGCTGACTTCCGGCGACCCGGGCGCGTCGCGACTACGCCGTCGCGTCGCGTCGCTTTTCGACATGGTGCTATGCGACGAAGAAATTCTATTGTAAGTCTTTTTCGAAAAAATTTTAACGGGCGTTGTTGGGTACCAGTGGATTTTTGGCGCGATCGCCCGAAAGAACTACATACACAATCTTAAGATAGATCTTCACGTCCAAGTCTGATAAATATATACAGAAACAAAAAAGTTAAAGGAAAACTCCACGGGTTCTAGCGTATGTATAAAGAGAGGAAAGAAGGAGGTAGTCGAGTATACGGATCTCCGTTATGATTACGATTCGTGGTAATATCGCGGGGTTCGTACAATGCTGCAGCGGCGAGGAAAGCGAACGCTGCAAGATGGACGAAGAGGACGGCAACGCGGATGTCGTCGTCGAGTCTCCGCAAAGGGAAAGGCTTTTATGAGAATACGTGCCATAAAAAAAAACTGATTAGATAGCGACTACGAAATCGAACGATAGCGACGGTCATTTGTACATGCTTTTGACGAGCCCCTTAACTGCAGTTCGAAAAACTAAGAAGGTAGACGCGAATCGAAAAGAAAAAAGATTAAGGAGAATAATTACAATGTGCAAAGAATTCCACGTGGAAGATTTTATATGATTTTTCGTTTATATTCTGTTACCGCGATTGTTTTATAAATCTCGAGTCCTTTTTTTAGCGCGCGTGAGAGTGTACGGAATAAACGTGCCGATGAATGAGTGAGAGTGAGTCGCGGGAGAATCTTCGAATGTTTCGAGAAGAAGAGTCTACGATTGTTTTTCGTTTTTTGCGAGTTTTCTCTTCATTTTGTATACTTAGTAAAGCGATTTTAGTATAACCCTCGTTTTCCCACTTTAATAATAGTAATTATTACGATACAAATATTTTTTATTATATATGGGCATTTCAGTTCCTAAGTTGGAAATAAAATATCTACTATAAACGGATTTTCTTATTGCCACGCACCAAATAAGAATGAGCTATCGTATCTCTGCAATCGCAAGAACGCATTTTTGCTCTTTAGGTCTTTGCTGAAAGGCGTACTTGCAGATTTTTGTTTCGAAAAAGTTTCCCTACATTTACCTCCCCCTACGATATGTCTATGCTTTATACTTTTAAAGAGAGAGATTGATCGTTCATGAAATTCTCTCAAATTTGTTTCTTTTTCTTTTTTTTCTTTCTTTTTTAGAGAAAAACAATAATTAATTTTTTTCTTACACCTTGTATATTTTTGAGAAAATACAAAGAAATTTAATTGTATTGTATATTGACAAATACAGCAATAATTTAAATAATCTTTCTGTCTTAATACTATTTCTTATCATGTAACAACTTTAATTGTATTCATATTGGCATGTGCTTATTACTATTAGAATTATAAATGCTAATTACTCGCATGGGCGAAATATATTTATAAAAAAAAGGCATATTTGCAATTATAAACGTACAATTATACAAGTTTTATATATAGAACTAAAGTATTTATTGTTTTGTAGTTGAACGAACTATTAAGTATAGTTATAAATATATAGGTACTTCATTTAATTACCTAAACTACTTTAATTATACGTATAAAACTTGTATAGTTGTCTTTATAATTGCTGTATGCTGTATGATCTGTTTTTCTCTTATTATAGAATATCAAAGTCTCATCACGGGGACAAAGATCGCGGATGAGATCGGTAAAAAATTAAGATGCCGAGAATAGAGTTTTACTCATGAGAAAGTACACACGTAGCTCCGTGGGTATGCTCATCGTAATCGAGAGATCGTTTCCTATTGGTCCAGCCGTCAGCGCGCGACGTTATGAACTCGGTAAAATGAAAGAAAAAAAAGGCGAAGCACCGCGGCGCGGAATGCACATGTGCCGCGAAATTTAAAATCTCTTTACGACAGCCATAAACCGATAACCTGTTTAACCAGTCCGGTGATGGCGGACTGCGCGGACATTTTATCGTCGCAAAATCATTCCTACTCCGTTTTTTCACCATCCGTTCCGTCGTTTCCGTCCTTTTCTCGCTCCTCTTTTTTTCCTCTGCCCCGAGATGCTCGATCTCTTTGTTTTCGTCGTGTCATTACAGGATATTCCGAGGTAATCATCCACGAGCCTGTGCGATTCCATTGGCGAATCACGGAATCGATAATCGATTGCTTTTCGGTATATTGAAGCTTCCAAGAATCACAAAAAGTTTTCCGGGACAAACAATTTGTACGTCGCGAAGGTGGTTTTTCTTCTCACAGTCCGTACGATTTTAATTATATAATTATTAATAAAAATTATCTGTAAAAAAGTTGGAGTTTGCTCGATTTTATGAGCGTAACGAAATGCGGATCTACTTCTCAGTTCAATAATGTTATCGAGATACAGAGAATGCTAAATGACGAGAGTGTTTTTATGAACAGGTGCATTAACACATGGACAAAAAAGTCTGGCATTAATTGGAATGATCTGGTTGAAAATGGATAAATCGGAATTCTCTGGTTGAATCTATTATTATAATTTTAATTCTATCTTGAGATAAGACCAGAATTCTGATTGATATGATGAAAATTTTTTGTTGGGTCGTTTATTTTCAACCAGAAATTTTTCTGCACATCACTGCATATCACTGCATACCATTCCATGCAGGATTAAATCAAGGCAGCTTAAAATTTAAGAAAACAGCTTTATCTGACTGCCTTTCTTTATTCTTTTCGTGTAATAGAAAAAACATTTCATAATTATCAGTTTTATTGTTACCTGATACAAAATGTTTAGAAAATATTTAGAACAGGGGAAGCAGCTCCGGTAATCTTGACCTTGTTGTCAAAGTAATAATCAGGATTAGGTAAGTTAATATTTTTCTTTAACTGTGAATTAAGTTGAAGTGAATTAAGTTAAAGTGGCTTATAAAATTAATAAAATTAAGTTAAAAGTTGAAGGAATAAAAATTAATTTAATAAAAGTTAAGTTAAGATTGAATTAACTAGAGTTAAAAGAAAAGATTTAATTTTGAAAAAAATTATTTTTAAGATCGGAATGTCTTAATTTTTCTTGAAATGAGATTACTTTAAATAACAATTACAATACAGATTATTTGGCAAATTTAATTTTTTTTTATTCACATTATAAGTTATTTATAATAAGAGTCAAGAGGCGTTTTCAAAATCCTACGAGAAAGAAGGGTATATATTTGTACCATCTCTCTTTTTTTAACTTAATCTAAAATAATAATTAAAAAAATTTTTTTTCATTTAAGTACTTATTAAGTATTAAAAATAATTTATGCAAAATTCAGATTTATATTAATTAATTTATAACAAATAAATATTTTATTTATTTACTGAGCAACTAATTTCTGCAATGTAACGTTACATAAATATTCTTGGATTCATAAAATATTTATATATAAAAAAATTGAGATTTTTATTATTAATTATTTTATATTACATTTTTCTATATTTCTTTTTGAGATTTTCTATATTTCTATTAGAGTATAAGTTTAAAAAATATTTTTTATTAAATAACTTTTGATCCATAGTAAACTGTCTCTAATTTTTTTGCATTACTTTTAAATGCAATTTAAAATAATCTGTAATTTTTTTCAAGTAATTCTTAAGAAATTCTTTATTGCATTTACCTTACAACTTCCTTAATATTTAACATCCAGCAAAAATATTGGGTTGTCCGGAAAGTTCGTGCCGCAAAAGATTTAAATTTAATAAATGTACACTAAAATTTAAATCTTTTGCGTTTCAATTCTCCTTCAAAATCGGCACGAACTTTCCGAACAACCCAATATATTAATTAGTCGAATCGATAAATGCGTCAATGAACAATTTGTATTAAATATTAATTATTATTTTTATCTATCTTCGACCTCATTGTAATTATTTTTATACTAATTATACTAACTGAGCAATATTTTGTAATTATTTTTATATTAACTGAGCAATATTTTTATAAGATTTCTATTATATTTCTATTATATTATCTTCTGACTTCTGATTAATTCTACATTGAATCGATGCAAAACCGGAAAGTACAATAAATATGTATATTATTGTATATACTTACACATATCCAAAATTGTCAAGACGATTGTAACGCTCGTGAGCATCATTTCATCTTTCTTGTCATCAAATATTAAACATGGATGAAATGATACACGCGAACGTTGTAAACGTTACGTGAAACGCTTAATGATGATCGTTAAGGAGATATGATTCGATAATTCAAAATAATAAAAAAATTCGATATATATTTCAGAATGAAAAAAATAATGAAGAAATTACAAATTATTCTAGATCGGACTTTAAAAATAATTATACAAAGAATTTTTAATAATGATTTATCATTTAGATTAAAAATTATTTTAATAAGAAGAAGTTTACTTTTTTTAATCTGTATGCTCTAATAGAAACGTATGGAAATAATAAAATAGTGACTAAAGTCTCAATTTTTTTTGGTATATAAATATTTTATTCAAGATGATTTATGTAAAGTTATATTGCGATGGAGAAATTAATTGTCCTGTAAATATACAAAATATTTATTTATTCTAAATTTTTGTAATTAATCGGTGAATCGCAATGAAACTTTGCATAAATCATCTTAAATATTTAAAGTATATATACTTATACAAATATATTTATATTTTTAGTCATTATTTCTTTAATTTTAATTCATATCAATAAAAATAATAACAAATAAAGTAAAATAATAACAAATAAAGTATAAAAATGTTGTGTTATTCAATAAAAATAGAATGTTACAAATAATTTTCATATGTATATATTTTGTTTACAATATAAACATTATAATATAAACATTATAATATAAACATTAATATATAAGCTATACATATAGAATTGATCATACTTCCCTATCCTAAGACATTATGTTCCAATTTTGGCCACGATAATATGTATGCGATGTAGAATTAGAAAAACGATAAGAAATGTTGTAGAAATATATTCGCACAATGCTCAATAACTATAAAAATAATTATGACGAGGTCATAAAGATGACAGAAATGTCAATCAACATTCGACGTTAACATACTGACATCAATTTGATTGCACAATCATTTTTAGTTAAGCAAGAACGATTAATGTATGCAAAAATATAATATAATTTGTGTTATATTAATAACTTATTTAATAACATCAATTAACTTTGGATCATATGTAGCAATCGTGTGCGTAGCAATTGTGAAAAGCGAATAAAAAATTACACCTTCACATAGATATATCCTTCGTAAGATGAATCTATTTTAAGCAGAATCATATAAGGCAATTATAATTTGTTTTTGTAAGACTTGGAAAAACTTGTGACTGGAATACTTATGTAGTGTCTTTATAGACAGATGCTTGCTAGTCGTACGTAGATATTTACGAATAACCGTACGTTTTACGGTTATTCGTATATCCCTATAATTATTAACTTCAGTGATACGTTCTTACAAATCTTACGAGAACAAGTTACGAGCTTTACAATTCTATTTATTGTTAGAATAGATTCAGTGTTGCGCAAACGAGCCGTCTCTCTCTCTCTCT
>NW_012130153.1:21658-27851 GCF_000143395.1 Atta cephalotes
ACACACACACACACACACACACACACACACACACACACACACACACACACACACACACACACACACACACAAAATCTGTTTTTATATATGCTATCTTATTCCGACTTATACTATCTTACTCATTCTAACTTAATGAAGTTGACAAAAATGATTCAGTCATTCATATTTGTTTGTTATCTGATGGCTACACTCTGTTATACATATAGAGTCTTTAGATGTTACGCGAACGCTGAGTAGTAGGTTAGGCATTCGGGTGTCAATTCTCGCACATATCCGAGCGATGCAGGTGGAGTAAAATCATGTTTACCTCTCCATCTATCCCAGTGACAATCGGCAAACTGAGCGGCAAAGCGGCCGCTGTAGTATTGTCGCGCATCGCCGCATGCCAAACCATTCCTATGTACCACTGCGGGATAGCAGGTAGACCAGCATTCGCGAATCCGCCAAAACATCTGCGGCTTTCCCTTGAAATCATCATCGTCACGTGAAGGCGACAGCGAGAATGTTTTAATTTCTTCTCGTCAATATCAAGGATCGAGGCCGCTTGTGCGGGTGGCCAAGCGAGCGAGCTTGCGGGTGGTCGCCGATCGCGGATGACGTCGCGTGGAAAAGTTATTTATGTAACCAACGTTCTGCCACACGCACACGCGCGATCGGCCGGGGCTGTGCGATTATTAATCCGCCGCGCTCGCGCTGCTCGAGCCCAAATTATACGACGTAAACTTTTTGTCGCGGTTAAAAAGGATCATAACGACGAGGAATTATGCGAGAGCGCGTTTTTACGTTGCTCTAACCGCGATGCAAGTTTTTTGTGCGCACGCGGATAGACGGATGTATAACAGTCGAGCGTTTAATCGCTCAAGAAAAATAAAGCAATTGCGCGAGTTGAAATCGAAAATAACGAGCGAAGTTACGTCGAGTCATAGAGGAAAGCGAGTATGTGCAAAAACAAGTAGCCGCGTTTCAAATGCAAATATCGAAAGCTAAAGGCGATCGTTGAGTTTATTCTCTAAGCGGACTACTAAAACCGGAGCAACGCGTCGTCGTATGGTACAAGTTTAATTCGAAAAGATAACGACTCACTCACTGAGCCAAGTAATGAGTCGGCTAAATGAACCTCCTGCAATATTCTTCCATGTTATGACGTCATGCGACTTACGTAATCTTTATTTTCTATTCGTATGATCGGAATTCACGATAAAACGATATCCGTCCGTCGAATGAATCTGACGCATAGCGGATTATTCCCGTCAGTGTCTTCCGCTTATGCTCGATGTAAAGTTTTTATTAGTAGCGCATGAAATTCATAGCACAGCAAGCATGAAATCTGGACTAGTAAATATCTAGCATAAAGTTGCTATATTGATTTACATAACATGCTTGTATTATTAATCCAGACGGTTTTATGCTAGCTATATAAATTATGTATTTTATTATGCTTATGTATTTTTCCGCGCTATAGTCCTAACATACATAAAATACTTAAAAAGTACTAATTGTAAGAATGGAATAGAATCACTGCTGAGAGAAAGAAAAACAGTGATTGCCGTGACGATTTGCGTTTTTCGCAGCGCGTGCTTTTCCTTTTTGTGACATCAAGATGCTTGAGTAAAGTAAAGCTGGTTCTACATAAGTCGCTTCGCAAGCGTGGAGGTTCAATCAAGTTAGCTCGACGCTGTAATATTTGATTGGACTGTAACGCTTGCGATGCTGTGATGCGACTAATGCAGAACCAGCTTAACGCGTCATCGTGCGTTGTAACTTGACAGATGCCCATTTCCATCAATGTAGATTAACTTTAATCTCGGTTCAACTTACTCTTCTAATCTTTTTCTAATCTTTAGAATTAGAAAAAACAAAAAGTAAATTGAACCGAGATTAAAGTTAATCTGCGTTGGTGGAAACGGGCCAGAGTAAGATAGACGCGTATAACTGTGGCGTATCGTCATTCGCGGTGTTGTGCTGGTATAGATATGGATGAAGATAACATTATGTCATAAATCTAAACGCATCTTTGCTAACTTTGTTCGCATCGACGACAAAACTTTTCTCTGATGTTGCTAAAATATAAAAAATTGTAACTGAGCAACGTCTACAATGAGGTTTTAAAGTGTAAAATTTAAGGTTATAAGGTATAAAAAAATTAATCAATCACAATCGAATATGAGAACAATAATTGACTATGATTGGTTATTTTCTTATAGGCTGTCTGTGCAATGAGAGTAATACCTATTGTATAGGTAAGCTGTAAGTTGTTCTTCTCACATTCGACTATGTTTAATCGATTTCTTATGGCTTACGACTTATTGCACTATATTAAGTGGCGTCTACAATGAAATTTTAAGGTGTAAATTCCTTTAAACTCTAAGCCGTAAAAAATTGACCAATTACGCAATCGAATCTTTATAGGATGGGAAGCTACTATACGTTGAGTGACGTTGAAATAGTATATCCATTTCGAAGCAAAGAATATATTATAAATTATAATAAATCTTACTAAAAATCCAAGGAGAACAAGAAAATCGAAATAATGTCAATTTAACGTCATATTGATCGAATTTATGTCATTGTTTGATCATGATGAAATCTCGATCTTAGATAATCTAAGAATAACTTCATAAGATCATCTCAGATCGAGATTTTTATCGTGGCCAAAATTTGATTTGATTTTGATTTTCTTGTTCTTCTTGGAAAAAAAAAGTTGTAAAATTTTAAAAACATTGCGCATTGTACCTTCTAAAGGTTAATAAGAATTTCAACATTCACACAATTAGTTCTTCTATCAATCTAATAATTTCTTACCATCAGGTATAGTTGTTTTACAAGGTTCGCACTACAAATGTAAAAATGAAAATAAGATAAAGTACAATATATGCAAAATTGTACTTTATTGTTTGTGAAGAGTGGAGATTTGAAGCGTTATAACGAAATTCGTATAAAAAAATAAAAATTTTTAATTTAATTTTGAAATTGATAGTGTATCAGATAGTATATTTGTGTATTGACAGAAGAGTTTTAAACATTGTATGAAATTAACACGGTAGTAAATATATTCGAAATGGCATCGACAGATGTCGTTAGGTGATTGTATATGTGTGAAGATGAAATATAGGAATCAGAAAAATCGAAAAGAAAATTGCATATATTCTCTTTAAAAATGAGAATATATACATAATATATTTTCATATTTATAATCAGGCCTTATTTTTAAGGCTTCCTTAAATTTATCTTCAGATGCTCTATAAATTATTTCGTTGGCTACAGAGCTTGAGAGCTAAATATGAATTTAAGAAAGCCTTAAGTATAAAGACTGATTATGAATACGGGCAATAATAATATCATTTGGAGCAAAAAAAATGCACTTAATTGAGAGGTATCGCATCATGAAATGCGATTTTCTATAACAAAAAATTGTTGATGAATCATTTCATCGATACCCATCGATATATGAAGTATCGAGAGATATCAATGACTGTTTCTTGTTTGCGGTACGTTGTCAACAGGAACTGTAAATGCGGTGATACGGGAAAAATGTGAACAGAGATGCAGGTTTCTTAACCACGTGAAGGGACAAGTCTTCGGATTTCGTACGAAATTGGTGACTGCTATGCACGTGAAGCCTTCTCTTCCGCCTGGTTCTCATGAGCACTTCACCCGCCAGACAATAGTTTACCGTATCGACCTATTCCCCACTCCTCCTCCTCCTCTTCCTTCTCCTTCTCCTTTTCCTCCCCTGTTCCGACTCTGCTTGTTCACATCTACCTCCAAGTGCCACTCCGCTCAGCCAACCACGAACCTGCTTCTTCTGGTCTTCCCTTCGTGCCTTTCCACGAATTCAACTTGCTTCTGTGTATCGTGAACTCCGAGGCTTCCGAGTTCAGTTAGGAATAGCTGCAAGCTACTCTCGACATTGAGAAATTTTTTTCTACTTTCGCGTGTAATACCCACACTTTTGCGAATCTTATATATTATACATATAGCGATATAAAACGATGCATTAGTATCTTCAATTGCTTTCATAGAATTTACAATCCACTGTTTCGTTGAAAATATTCTATCCGAAAAAAAAAGTTGTATCTGGCAGCATAATTATCATCATACGATTAATTATGAATTAATTATGAATTGAATCTAACTTAAAATATAAATATATTTCATCATATTTATCATCGTTATATAATTTTTAATATTTTTATAATTCTTCTGGCCTTATTTATAGTAAAACAATTTATTGATCCTTGCCGCATATCATAATGCGATAACGTTGTTCAGACTCGAGAGTCGTTCCCGCACTTTGCCAGCGCGTGGCCGACAGTTCCCGAAGGTCGAGATTTGTTCCAAAGTTTGTATGAATGAAACTTATCCTAATATCTCTGAACGGCATGCGGTTTTCTTCGGCCATTCCGCTGCGCTAGTAGGTAGGGTGCAGCGGCCACAAGAGGCGGTTAGACACGCGGGAAATGGAGAGAGCACGGACGGAGAACATGTGCGAGCGCGCAAGGATCGACCAGCGCCGTCCGCGCCGTTTCGTATTGCCCGTTCGAGCAGGGTCACTGGAACGTGCTTGTGTACGAACTGTCTGCAACTGTCATTCACCTCGCGGTACACCACGTGTGTGTGTGTGTGTGCACCGGGGGGAGATATTCCCGTCCATCCCTTATCCGCGTGTGTGACAAAACGCGCGAGAGATAAGGACGCGGACGAAGAATCGGGAAACTTTTCGTGTTGCTGAGATTTTTCGCGGGCACACGTGCGATGTGAAGAGTCGCTTCTCGATCCGAAATCATGCCGAATCTCGAGGTCTTTTCGAACCGATGGCGATGTGCGATGTACAATAGGATAGAGCGAGGCTAGTTGTGACATGACTTTCTTTAAATTAATATAAACTTTCATACAATTATGATAGACTAATGGTAAATGCTTTAAAACGTTGCATGTTCATCTAGCTCAATAATAGAATACTTATAAATCCTTAATATATCTCATAAATAAGAAAAAAATTACGTTAATTACAAGGATGCAAAATGGACTGCTCTATCTATGGAGCAGTTGTGAGTTGTGATCCTCGAAGGACAAATTGAGCCATGAAGATAATCATTTAATGAGATAATATATTCTTAAAAACATGAAAAAAGGATTATGTATATATTAGTCAAATTTTTATTATTTTCATCCGATGTACAATAATTTGTAATATTTTTTTCTTTTTAAATGTTTTAATTAACATTTAAAAATTAGAAAAATAAAATCTTCACTCTTTATAATAATAATTATAAAACGTAAAATATATATTTAATCATTAACATAGAATAAAAAGCATTGATAAAGACAGATTTCATTTAAGTAGCTGAGTTTATAATTGAAAAATAATAAATAAAATATCAACTTGAACATTAAAGTTAAAAAATACGTTAATAACTATGTCTAAAAAATTGATTATTATTAATCGCTTTAATTACCACGTAGACCAAAAAGAATATAAGAATATTCAAGATGAATATATGTTAAAACATGTTTAACACAAGATGAATTAGAAAATAACACAAATATTGTGAAAAATAAAAAGAAATTAATACAAAAAGCATAACACTGATACAACTTGTAAGCAACCATATTTCTTCATTACACTTAACATTTATTAACATATTTTGTTCATTTATCTTAAAATTTAAGTTAAGAAAACATTATTATTATTATTTGTTCACTTACTCATGAATTGTGTTATTTTGACATTAAGAAATATTGAATATCAATTTAACATGAAATATTCAAACAACACAATAACATGTTAAATTAAATCTCGGATATTTAAAATTTAATACAAAAAATTTTAACAAAGATTTGAATGGATTATTTTTGACACAAATACAAAATGTTTTTTGCTGTATAAATATGATTAATGTTATAATTTCGCGTGCACTCAACAATATAAATATATAACACATGGTGTTACATAATGGTTACATTGTTAAGTGTGAAATTATAATATTGATATCGTGTTACTTTTAGTTGATCGTGAAACATGTACCAATACATATATAACATATTAAAGCAATGTTTCAAATAAAGCTCGAGATAAGTCGCAGATTGTTCACATATTAATTATGTCGTGATAAGCTGCATTTATCAGGGACAATTTGCAATGCCAAAAAAACAAGTAGACGCGTTTTTATTAGCTTTACTATTTTTTTTT
>NW_012130153.1:27871-35602 GCF_000143395.1 Atta cephalotes
GTGTGAAATTATAATATTGATATCGTGTTACTTTTAGTTGATCGTGAAACATGTACCAATACATATATAACATATTAAAGCAATGTTTCAAATAAAGCTCGAGATAAGTCGCAGATTGTTCACATATTAATTATGTCGTGATAAGCTGCATTTATCAGGGACAATTTGCAATGCCAAAAAACAAGTAGACGTCGTTTTTATTAGTCTTTACTATTTTTTTTTTTTTTTTTTCATAAAGGGGAACAAAGTTGTAGTTTAAAACCGCAGGTCGACAATGTTTATCGAAACTAGGTATAAACCTATATAGTAACACCTAAGAAGGTGTTAATCTTTCGCGGCAAGCAATTTGTTATATATTGAGAAAACCGCATTAAACCTATACAAATTTATTTGAATTGTTCCCACGTCATCTGTTTGCGTAAAAGATCATTCTCGCAATAAATAAACGGACTGGGATTTTTGAAAGTTTGTCAACGTCAATAGTAGTCGCCGACGTGTCACTCGCCGACTACTACTTCTTATCGCGACGTAATCGTCGAAGTCAAGGGGACAGCTGACGCATCGACTGTCGCCGAAGGCGACTTCCCTCCATCTCCGAGGCGTATATAAAAGGCGATCGTGCTGACCCCGAAACACAGGGTTATCGAGTCGCGCCTCCACGCGCGATGGTGCCCGGCGGCAGATACGTATCAAGATGCTGCCGCATCTCGCGTTACGTGGACCTGACGAGGAGTAAGCGCCATTGCTCATATATTCGTACTGTATTCCTACTTCTCAACGCGGCCTTGAACAATCTGTAGCGAGATCAGACGCGATATTAGTGGTCAATAAAACGGAAGCTGATACGTACTGTCGTGAAGACAAGACGTTGATCGATCATTTTTTTTTCAACTCTTGTGGATTTCATCAATATCTATCCACGCTGCAGGGTAGATATTGCTCCTTTACTTCAAAAATAACACAAGAAAATATGATTTTCAAATTATTAACGTAAATGAGTTAGCTTATCTCACATCAAAAGTGAATTAACTTAAATTCTTGAATAATCGTTAAAACATCATAATTTAAAAAAGAATTATAAAAGGAATATAACAAAAATGACATTCGATTAAGTTAAAAATATATTCTTTTTGATATTATTTGATTAGTTAATAATTTTATGTCAAGTCGGAAAATAGTTCTTTCCCTTTTCTAAGAAATTTAAATTTTTTAATTTTTAAATTATGCCATCACTTTTGTAATAAAGAAACAGTATGTTTTTTTAAAAATCGTAATCATCTCAATCATTGTTAATATTATTATATTAGGTTGCAATCTACAAGATGTCCCATTTTAAATAATGCATTAAGATTTCTCGAAAACTATGGTAGATACGAAAAAATGTTTCAAAGAAAAGTTATGGTTGTAGGGAGTTCGGAGGGAGATACAAAAACGTACATTGATTTGTCCTTGGGTAGCGTAAGATCAGATCAAGGTCACATCGATTTTTTTTTTATGGAACACCCTATTTTTGATGGCAGAATCTAATAGCTGATGTTAAGAGCTTTTCAAAATACTATAATAAAATTATTTTTTATTATGTACTTTTCGAGTTACAAGGTTTGAAAGTTATAGTATCGTCGGCATTAGCATTACGCAAGATATCCGACAGCTAAAAATCTCTTGAATGTTGTTCGGGATTATGTCCTGGATAACGTTTGTCAAGATCAAAGAGATCATTGGAGATTATTCCTCTTATTTTCATTTTTGCACTAAAAATTTATTTTTACGTAAAAATGAAAATAAGAGGTAGAACCTCCATTGACTTTGATCATGAGAAATGATATCCAGGACATGACCAACATTCAAGAGATTTTAGCAAGTGGTTTGGATAATGCTAATGCCCAAGGCGGTAACTTTCAAACATCATAATAACTTAAAAAGTATTTAATAAAAAAATATTTATAGCGTTTTGAAAAACTCTCGATACTAGCTATTAGATTCTGCCATCAAAAATAGGATATTTTATTTAAAAAATCGATGCGATCTTGATTTGATCTTGGCAACCTACCCAAAGGCAAATTAATGAAACCTTCTCATGTCCCCCTCCGAATCATACAACTTTTGTTGGAAACATTTTTCCACGTCTACCATAGTTTTCGAGAAATCTTAATGCATTATTTAAAATTTTATGGAACATCCTGTGTAATTTGCAACAGAAATCTGTGAAGTGGGTATTATCGATTAATTTCTTTAATTAAAATAATCGATTGATAATTTAAAATATACATCATCATGATTTGTAATCAATTAATGAAGTTAAGTTGTCAAACAATTTGGTACGAGTATATAATCAATCGAAGTTTCTGATCAACTAGTCGATTAAATTAATCGATTAAAAATTCATGATATGTATAATCATGATAAATTTCAATAAATCAAATATCGTCGATTATAAAATAATAATCAATCGTTAACTGTTAATTTATAATGATATTTCAAAAATTATATTTATAATATAATAATATTTATAAATTATATTTTTGCGAACTGTTATCAAAGAATGTGTCATACCAAAAAGCTATACAAATCGATAAATTATTGATCGATAAATTATTTTGTTGGGATTAATGACTGCATACATTAATCATCATAAGTTAAATATATGCTAAACTAAAAAATTAATAATTAATAAATAACGATTAATGTTATTTGCAGTTAATGATTCTCAATCAATCGATTGATTCAATCATAATTACAAAAATTTATTTACTCGATTAATTTTAGTGATTGAAATTTAATTGATCAATATTTAAGATTTATTTTTAATCGCTTGTTATAATCAAGAATTATATTTTTAGTCATAATTATATTAGTCGATAAATTAATTAAATTTTTCCTCACACTGTTCTAAACCTAGCTAACGGAAATTTTTTTGAATTTACTAACAATAAATAAACAAAGTATAAAAAGAAGAGTCAAATACATTCAAAGTTGAATGTTAGAATAGTAATTCTATACGTATTAATTTATTTTAAGTAAATTTATTTCGGCTATATGACTACGCACTGATTACTTTCAGACTAGCAACACAATCAATCTGAAATAATAATAATAATAATAATAATAATAATAGTGTTATAAATTAAATTTGTCAATTTAAAGAATTTTCTTCTAGTACACGGACATACTTATACTTGAGTTAAACGATCCTTGTTAGACTTTAATTTTGAATTTGAAACATATCTAATTATGTTAATTTGACATAATTCGATTATATTATTTGAATATTTAATGTTAAATTAATGTTTAACATTTTTTGTGTTAAAATAATATAATGTGTGCGTGATCAAATAATATAAAAAAATAATATAGTTTTCGAACATAAATTCTAAGATAATAAGTCAATAAAAGATAAATGATGAAAGATGTTTCTAATAACATATTATAAAAAACATATTATAAATATTAACTAAAGAAATATGTATGTTTTCACAAATTTTTCCAAATTATATCAGAATTATATCTTTATATTAATTTTTACATAATGTTTATTTTCTAGGTGTCCACCTTGTGGTAAATTAACACACAGATCTGAGTGAAGGCACGTTTGGGGCACGTGAAATGTGTAAATTTAATACAAATTTTTCAATTGTGTGCTCGTAATTTTTATATATGTATATAAATGTAATTTTTCATTTGAGAATAAAAATTCATCTTGCATTCACGAATGATCATAAAGATCGTGGGATAAAATAACGTTATGTATATAATTACATCTTAACGACGTAACTTCCACACGATAATTCTTCCAAATTTCCCAGGCAGTGCCAGTGAAGTAGGTCGGTATAATCTTCCATAGCGTTGTGTTTCTATTCTATACTAACAGCTCGCGAGTCGGAAGGAGCGAGGAACCATAACAGCGTAAAAGAGTAGTGATGTTCACATCACAATGTATGTACGCGCGTATACACGCATGACTCGTAGAAATAAGAACGCATTTTCTCACATATAGCAATTTCTGCATATTTTTCAATAATTTTGCTCGAGCGAGTGAACTAAATCTTTCAAGAGAAGCTGCAAACGTTAAGTTTCCACAATTTAACATGAAAGCACTCGAGTGCGTCGCCATCAGAATTTTATGAATCTTTTTTCATCGTGATAAATCTCGCTAAGTAGATTGACGTAGTCTAAAGAATTTTTTCGAGTGATATATTCTAAATGGCTTTTATTTGAAAAATTAATATAATTTTACAATTTTTTAAGAATAATCCTAAAACAAATAGAGCGATCCAATTATTTCTACAAAATACTTGCCGGTGTATGTAATATTCCAAATCTCTTTATTACGACAAGCATTGATTTTATTTATCGATTCTTTATATTTTCGCGAGAGAGGAGAAATATTTTCTCGTAAGACAGTGTCATCTCCACGTCGGCTGCAATAAATTTTGGGATTTTGGGAACAACGAATCTTCTAGCATTACATCATCGCTTGATAGAATGACGTGATGTCCAGCCGCTATAACTTGAACGACCGGTCGACCCCCGCTGTCGACGTTACTGGGATATGGGGGTAGGAAGCAAGAGAGTGAGAGCGAGCGAAAGAGTGGAGAGGAGCCGCGTGGAGGAGGAGAAAAACGAGGAGGAGGAAAACGAGGAGGAGGAGGAGGAATAGGAGGAGGAAGAGGAGGAGGAGGAGGAGGAGGAGGAGGAGGAGGAGGAGGAGGAGCAGGAGGAGGAAGGGGGGGCGACGGGATAGAGTGAACCCCTTATTGATTTTTAGGGTGACACTGTCAACCGGCAGCGAGTCCCCCGCGACGGGCGACTTTCAAACGACAGCGAGTAAAGAAAAAAAAATGCACCGGCCGGCAACGCGCCGTTGCACATTTGCATAAAGAGACGTCTTTCGATCTGCGATCGTAGCACCTTGTCAACGATGCTTTATGTCGGTTGTATGTCTACGAGAATAACGACGCTAAACCGCCTTAGTTGACGTACGCTGGGTGAGGACGTTTTTTCGCTGCACATTGTGGTGACGACGACGACGACGACGACGACGACGACGACGACGACGACGACGACGACGACGACGACGACGACGACGACGACGACAGCGGTGGCGGCGGTGGCGGCAGCGGTGACGGTGGCGGCGGCGGCGGCGGCGGCAGCGACGACGGGAGAAAAGAGTAACCGCGGCGCAGTCCTGTTGCGGTCAGGGGTGCAGCTCTCTCTCGGCGCGCAGGGCCGTACACGTTCGTGGGAGCCGCTCCACGTGGGGCGAGCTGTCGGCCGCTTCTCGCGATCGCACGCGCGCTTGTCTTTGACGTCTTTGTCGTGTACGACACGGTATATATACATATACATATACTTACACTGCTATCTGTCGGGGGTGGTTGCCACCTTGGAAACGCGAGGAGAACACTACACGGGGGGCGGGAGGGGGGAGGGAGGGAGAGGTACGAGTCCCCGCGAGCGAACGGCGACGCCGAGTCCGTAGTGGTGATCTTCGTTGTCCTTTCTCTATCTCTTTCGTGCCACCTTTCTCCTCCTCTCTCACTTTCTCGCTCTAGTTCCTCTCTTTTTTATTTCTTCTATTCCCACCTCACGTTTTTCCGCTCTCCCGGCTTCGAGGTAGACGTCGCGACTCGCGCTGGCGTACGCAAGTGTCGCACGAGTTGCACGGGAAACGTGGCTTTTCGGAGCAACGCGGATTCAACGCGCGACGACTTACGACTGTGAGATCGTTTCCGCTCCGAAGGAGTACGCGGGGTGAAGTATGTACGACTTGGATCGGCACGCGTGGAATTGTAATTGCGGTATACTGGAACAATTTTATGCGCTATGTGCCCAAAGTGAAGTGCGCGAAGAAAAAAATCGCTGGAAGCGTTATCAAATCATGCGGATTTGCAGCAAGCTTTCCACAGAAACTCATCACGATTTAACGCGCGTCATGTAACGTTTCTCCGTGTCCTTTGCGAATTTGAATGCGTAATATTGCTGTCACGCACATACATATACACATACACGACATGTCGCATGCATGCAACAGGCGACACCGCGTTGCCAAAGTTTCCTCTTGATTAATCGATCGAAAATTATCGCGTCCAAGTCCGCTGATGTGTAACCGTTTCGCGGGATATGAAAACCAGTCGCCAAATTCGCGCGAGTCACGCCTAGACTTGGGGGTCAGTCGCGCAAGTTGCTTCTTTCCTTCCCTCGGGAAAATAATTCGTCGAGCGCGACGGAAAGAAGTTCAAATTTCGACGCGACGCTTGCGAGGCAACGATGTTGCGAACGCGCTGTTGAGATAACTTATAGCCGCGAAATTACGCGAAGCGTGCTGCGTGGGGCACACGAGTGACAATCAATATCGGTGCGAGAGCGCCAAGTGCGTAACGGTGTGTAACTTCGACGACAATCGACCGAGAATTTTTGGAAAAAGAGAGAGATCGTGAACGATTAACGTACACATCGTATAAATCGTGATCGCAATCCGTTCGCGTTCGTGGCGTCCGCGCCGGCCGGAGAGACAGAGACACGCGCGGCAGTGACGCCTGACAGTGACGTAAGCTGGCGCGTCGCGATTCGCGACGCGTCGCCATTCGCGTGAGATCAGCGGTGAGGTGGTCTGGTGGTCGCGCGTGAGAAACAACAAACCACGCGGTTCGAGAAAGGGATAGAAGAAGAGCAGACGATTCTCCTCCGGGGGAGGTTCGTGCGTGCGTGCGTGTGTACGTGCGTGCGTGCGTGCGTGCGTCGCGTCATGAAGACGCGGCGGTGCGGGGATGTACGCGACGAAACTTGGATCCTCGTGGGCCCTGACTTTTCATCACGGCCGTCGCCTGCGCTCGACGAGCGGAGGAAAATACCGAAAGAATGGCAACCCTCTTCGGTGTTGGCGCGTGGAATAGCAATTATCGTCTGCGGCCGAGGAAGAAATCCAGTTGACACTCGGGCGTGAGTGGCGACACCGAGAAGGCGAGAAGGCGGGGAACGGAGACGCCGTGGACAACGGGAGGAAGGGAGACGAGAGAGAGAGAGAGAGAGAGAGAGAACGAGGAAGAGAGATAAAGAGAGCGGAACACGTGGTCCGCGAGGGAGCACTGGAGATGTTTGGGGACGAGGTGCGTGTGTGGCTTAGTTACGCTCCTGGCGCACGTGCGTAAGTGCATAGTGCATACCCGTGAGCGCTTCTGCCGTCTGCGGTGGCATTGTGGCACGTGTGAGTGATGAAAATCGATTTATTATGAGCGTTTATTATCAGTAACGGTATATGTCATATCTCTCGCGATTTCTCGCGACTGTTTGCGATTCTACGGAGTGTGTATACATCTCGTTATTGCACCAAGATTTCTTGTGACGTGCCAACGCGATCATTCGCAAGAAATTCGCAAGAAAATTTTTAACAGCGAACAAATGATCGACGACAATTTCCAATCCCTCTACGAGCTGGGCGTAGTTGACAGCACGAGAAATTATCGCGCGTGAGTGTCGCCATTTCGCGCCAAGTCAGTTTACGTTCCTGACTGCAAGTTGATCTGTTGAGTTGGGTGGTGTTAGTCGCTCTCTTCGTCTCGTCTTCTCGCTCGTATTCAATCCTTTTGCGCGCTCTACCTCTTTATCTCTCGCTCGCTCGTTCGTTTTCTCTTTGTCGAACGGGAACGGGAACGAGAGCGGGAACGAGGGGAGAAAGAGAGAGAGAGAGAGAGAGAGAGAGAGAGAGAGAGAGAGAGAGAGAGAGAGAGAGAG
>NW_012130153.1:35622-40050 GCF_000143395.1 Atta cephalotes
GAGAGAGAGAGAGAGAGAGTGCGTGCGCGCGCGCGCGCGGGCGGGCGCACTCGCGAGGTCGCTTGTGTTTGGAACGTCGTCAACTTTTCTGCAATGTGACGATGCGGAGGATGAATGGTTACTAGCGTCATGTCGCAGCAGTGCACGCGCCTGGGAACGGGTGTGCGGCCGGAGTCGGAGTACGTATGAATGCCGGCCGGGCCGAGGCGTCTTGAGACGTCCTGAGACGTCCTGAGTCGGCGACACGCACGGCCAGCGCTGAGCGCAGCGGAGCGACGATCGTTGGAAAAATGCCGGCGACGCGACCGCCGCACGACGACGACGACGGGCCCTTGTTGTTGTTGTTGCCGCCGCTGTTTCACCGAGACGAGCTCGCTCGCGCGCGCGGTGCGCCGCGACCAACGACCGACGCGGTCGCGGATTCCTGAAGCGAGCGTACCGGTTGGAGTGTGCCTTCGCCTTCGCCTTCTCCTTCGCCTTCGCTGTGAGCCGTGAGCTGTGAGCCGTGAACCGGCCGGACGTGTGTCTCGTCTACTCGTCTACTGCTCACTACTGGTTGCGTGTAGTCGCGTACTGGTTTAGGTTAGGTGTGCCGGCACATAACCTTAAAACAAGCAAGCGGCACCAACTAACAACCATTCTGAGCCGCGTCACCGTCCTGGAATTATTATTCGTAAGAACGATCGGGAACGAATTTGTGCGGTCTCGTTCAATTTGCGTGTCGGATTTCTACGCAGTGGGTGATCGGTGAGGGTGGAATGAGCTGGGTGATCACAGGACAATGAAGGCCAATGGGACAAACAATGGTGATTTTCTTTTACATATGTTTATTTCTGCAAGTGTACTTTCTAGCAGGGTGATTTTTCACTCTCTCCTTATTCATTAAGAAAAGAATGTGCAAAACTTTGTGATGATGTTCATACTTTGGAGTATTGTTTACATAGGATGAATCCTTGGATGCTCTTATAAACATAACAATCTTTACTATTTATGTAAGATACATTTGTATGATAGCTCATTCCTATGGTTTATATGAGCTGCTTTTCATTACTTTTTCTGTCATGAATGTGATACGAATAAGATAGTTTCAGGCATCAGTGATTCATCTACTGCAAGCGCAATTTAATTTTCGATAAGAAAGGTATATTCCTTTAAATTTACATCAATCATTGATGTGATCAATGTATTTATTAATGCTGTTGTTAATATGTATTATTAGTTTACTGTAATTGAAAAATGTTATTTATACTGTATAAGGTGCTTTACAAGGAGACTTTTAGAATATACAAAATGTCTTAAGAATGTGTAATGTGTGAATACACAATTGAGTATCGAAAGCCTAAACGGTTTGAGTTGAATCTTTAGTGTTTAAATGTTCGATGTAAATTTAATGTATACATAACATTCAGTTCTGCAATTTATGCGACGAAACCATTTTCTTGAAATGCGATATACAGAACTATAATATCACAAATTAAATGGACAAGCAATTTAATAACATTGGCACTAATAAGCATCCTAGAAAGCTATAAATAATTTATTGCGAAAAACGTTACCTCAATCAACATTTATCGCAATAATTAGTACATGTAAGGAAATGTGCATGCGTTTCGGTGCACAAATTGTAAAACTGGATAATATGCATAACATAAATTTGTACCAAAACATTATTTAAGTATCAAAAATCCAGGTCACATCGTTTATACTTGTAGAGTATGTTCTCCAAGGCATTCTAAGCAAAAGTTCATGTACACTGTAAGTCAATTCGGTTCGATTATTGAAATATGAAAAATTTATTCTTGTCAGTAGTGCCCAACAACGGGTTGAAAGCACCAATTTCCGTTAGATACGCAGTGTGTTATTTTAAATATTTATTTTACATTGAAAATTAGCTTTTAAGTAATAATTAAAGTAATCGCACATTTCAATAGTAAAAATGTATCTAGAAATTTGTAGCAGAAATCATAATGGTTAATGAGCTATTTATTATTACCACTACAAATTTCTAGATATATGTTTGTCGATTAATAGACTGTTTAAAAACAGTTAATCAAGTGTGCTACGTTATTCCTAAGAATTGTCTAAAATATTTAGCTGAATATACAGATATAGTGTTTTGGTACAATGAGCAGCAGACAGTAGCAAAACAGAAGATGAACATTTTGAATTAATATGATTAAGAGATAATTAATATGATTAAGAGATAATATTCACATAAAACGTGCAAACATCTAGTATTTTTTGTCTTATAATATACATGTAAAATTTTTTATGTCTCGATAAGCCGAATTGACTTGTATATCTGTATGTGAATTTTTTTGCTGAAAATGATCTCTGAAAGTTTGTTGTTTCCTTTGTCAGATCACATACATGAAACAATCTCTCATTCCTTTGTATCTTCTATTTCTCTATATTTTAATCTTCAAATTAATTCTTATATCAAGTTATTATAGTTACATTGTAAAATTAATATAAAAGAGACATAATGTTAAGGTATATATTGTCACTATATTGTTCATTTATTTACAGGCTGTAGCCGCCTAAATACGCCATTGGCAGCCACCACCACGCTGGAGGATCCCGGTACACCAGCCTCCTGGAAGGGCCCGCCGCCCGGTTCGGAGGCATCGCCTTTTACGCCCAATTCCGTCGGCCAGGGTGGTGGTCCTGGCTCGGGTCCATACAACAGTACAGGCGGTCCACCTAGTAATGCAGGCTTTCAAGGGCCGAGTCCGTTTCCCGGCAACGCCGGTAGTCCAGCCGGGGCACCGCCATACCAGGGCCCACCGCCTGGTTCGGCGACGCCACAGTACACCGCCTCCCCCGCGCCGAGCGGTTCTTCGACGCCCGGTCCTGGACCACCACCTAATTCCACCGGTTTTCCACCACCCCCGAATAACTCTGGTCCACCGTACAACGGGCCCGGGCCCAGTCCGTTTGGATCACCTTCCGGTGCGCCACCGCAATTTGTTGGCCGTCCCGGCTCCTCGGGACCACCGTTTGTACCACCTGGTGCCGGTAATCCGCATTTCCCCTCGCATGGTCAGCCGTTCGGCGGACCACAGTACGGTATACCACCCGGAAGTCCTTTTGGACCAGGAGGACATCCTATGGCTGGACCTATGGGACCTGGACATCCAGCGATGATGGGACCTGGTGGTCCTGTTGATAGGCTCGATCAAGGGTAAGTTTTTAACTTTGATTTCTTGCATGTTTTCAATCTACAAAGCGCGAGTAATTATTCTACTCCAAAATAATTATGATTATTAAATCTAGGGATTTTTTGCTATATAATGTTTATAGGGAAGAACGTGTTTTTCCTGTGTACATGCTGATAACCTCACAGATATTGAAATAGAGCTTTGCTCGCTCTGTTTTGCATGTATAATTTATGTTCGTGAATTATCTAATGTTTCGACATTACGCTCTCTGATCGAAGCAAACGTTAAAATTTGCTATAAACAATAATACACACAAATATATAATTATTATTCCTACGAATCGCTATTGTGTGAATTACAATAAACTCCGTTATGGATATTTTCGCGGGCGTTAAAATACATATTACTTTAAATTAAATTCCATTTTCTAATTATAAACATATTATACTAGAAAACTTTGGAAAGATTTTATGTACTGAGAAATGGAGCGCGATTTGTAGAGAAAGTTGCACGCAGCAGCGGTTACACTAATGATTATTAATCGCAGTGAAAGTTGCTATTATTCTGATTTGCTGTAATTTTAGATTAGAGAATTGCAGAATATTTAGGAAACATGAATGTAAAATTTTACGATCTACATTTTAAAGTGGTAAATCAACGGAGAAATGAAATCTTTTTTTCGTTATTCGCAATATATATATATATATATATATATTTACTGGAGAAAAATCTATTTTAAATTTAGCTCTTCTTCATATCTGGATTTTATGTATAAATATTTTATAAATAATTTGTAATTAAATTAAATACTATATTAATTAAGTTAAATACTATGTAATATAATATGAATACTAAGAAGAAATTGTTCGTTTGATTACATTAATTTAGTTGTTTTTATTTCTTTCATTCTTCATCGAAAGAAATAAAGACGAACGAAATTAATTTAGTCAAATGAATAATTTGTTCTTTTTTTTTAGACAACTAACGAACCATAGTATGAAACCATGAAAATAATTTCAGTTATTATAGTGATATATCTTCTTGGATCTCTCTCGTTATTGTACACTGTAGCTTTCAAGTTTTTTACATTCATTTTACTATTTCATTTCTTTTAATATTTTTTTTTATCGATTATTCTTATGACTTTAATGAAAAGAGACTCATTCCTATATTTTATATTTTTAGAAAAAAATGATATATGTTTCTATATTTAATTTATTCTTGTATATATATATATATATATATATATATATATATATATATATTA
>NW_012130153.1:44569-49821 GCF_000143395.1 Atta cephalotes
TATATATATATATATATATATATATATATATATATATACATTGCAACACACAAAATTCTCTTAAGTCTAAACATTCCAAAATAGAAAAAGTTGAAACACGAAAAGAGGAAAAGTATTGTCCCCATCTATTGACGTATTAATTCTGTATGAGTTTCTGATATCTGTAAAAAGTCTAAATCAAAATTACAAGACATAAGAAAGCAAAAAGTAAACGTGACAAACAAATTAAATTTATATTCGTTAGAAATATTGTCAGGATACTGAAAGGACTTTGCACTGTCAAAGCGACTCTTTGTGTAGAGAATTTTTTATAAAAGGAAGAATAAAAAGAGATAACAACATGAGAATGCGCGAGAGTAGGATACACGTCGCGTGTGTTGACATTCCTAGATAAGGTGGTCCACAGGTAGCTGATGTTATTTACTGCTCGTTTCCCAGTCGGTCCGCATTCTTACTGATAGTCCTCAAGCACGCTCGCATTTACGTCCTTTGGGATCCATCTTAATCGTTCGCATTGTTTGAGTCATCGCCATTTCGGTTCGAGACAAACACGTGGAACGCTCATACGCTTGACTAACTTATCACGTGCTTCGAGCGCTGCGCTGCGCTGCATGCAGCCGCTTACTCGCAGACTCTTACTCGCGCGCACGCATGAACGCACTCATACATACACGGAGAAGCGCGCGGGGTTGCTTGGCGGTCGAATGGCGGAAACCAGTTTTTTGAATAGTTTTGTAACAAGCGTCCAGGGCTGTTACGCGCCCTGGATTCGATCGAATCGGGGAATGAGGCGGAACGTATTACTCGAAACTTGCACGATGCGCGCGATCAGGCCGGAATGCGAGAATGGATCGGGACGGAAAAAAATCCGTTACGATTCTAACAGTTATCGGTACGTACATATGCATGTGGGACGATAGGCTAATACCGCGGTATATAACCAGGGTCATTTTTAGGCGTCGACACGTTCGATGAAAACATAGTCGCGATACACATAGGCACATACACGTACTCGTCGAATACGAGGAAGGGAGATACATTTGCACTCGTGTTACACGTGCCCATGGTGGTATGGGTGTGTGGATGCGAACGCACGGTGTGCTCCGTGCTCGTCGATGTATGGAATATTCTAAATTCCGCCAGACCACCGAACCGATTGCGTCAAACATGCGGATAGACGCGGTACGCGAGTAACGCGAAGGAACTCTCCGCGTTTTCAAATACGAGGATAAAATTGCATAACAAATATTTTTAATACATGTTCAATATTAAGTAAACAAAGGCTCAGCTATTCGAGCCGAGCTAGGTATATTTTTGCTAATACAATCAAACAATACAAACAACGTGAACAATGATAAAGCAGACGTTTTGATTTGATCTCTAGTCTGGTCATCCTCAATGTTACACATATTAAAGGTACAAAAGTTGTCAGCGATGACAAACCGTATAATTGTTACTTAATATGAAATAAAGCGCAAATCCGATGTTTCTTTTCTTAAGTACTTTAATATACCGAGTGTAACAAAACGATCGTATCAGGCTTTTCTCGAAAAATATACATTTTCTTGAAAAACGTTTCAGACAAAAGTTATAGGATTTCAAATGGCGTATTTATATAATATATATAGTAATATGAATAGCATTGTCATGTAAAGGTCACCTTGAAAATTTTTTAAAGGAACTCCCCATTTTTTATTGCATATCCTTGTAGCTGAAGTTGAGATATTTTTAAAACTACAATAAAGTTTTTTTTTCTAATTAGTATTTTCTCGAGTTGTAAACTTGAAAGTTCCTTTTAGTTTCGTTTTTATATATAAAAATAAAAACTAGAGAAACAATTCCCAATGATCTGGATCTTAACAAATGTTTCCAAGATCATGACTTTGAGCAATATTCAATGGATTGGTTCGGCCCGTCGGCCAAACATCTTGGGTAACGCTAATGCCGGTGGTATTGTAACTTTCAAGTCGTATAACTTGAAAAGTATTTAATGAAAAAATTTTATTTTATTATAGTGTTTTGAAAATAAGCTCTTGAAATAAGCTGCAAGAATATGTAGTAGGCGGATTCCGATTACAAAATTCAAAGTTTGAAGATTTTAGCCTGATCTTAATGACGCCAAGATCAAATAAATGTATTACTTACCTATTATATCCTACCCTTTTTTATGTCCTTCTCCGAACTGTACAACTTTTGTCTGAATCAGTTTTCAAGAAAATGTATATTTTTTTGAGAAAAAATAAGTCAGGTACGGTCTCTATTATCGTATACTCGTTATACAGTCTTGGCAAAAAATATTAGGCATCTATATTTCTTTTCATCTGTATTTCTTTTACCTATTATATTATTTTCTATCGTGGTTACCGGCATTATATGTAAATTTAAAGGGTTTTTAAAACAAAGGATGATTCACAATAAATATCATAAGTCAATTTTTTAGCTAAAACGTATTATATAATGATAAATAAATAATAAAGATGCTTGACATTTTTGGTCAAGGCTAGATATTGGACAAATATATAGAAATCAACAAATGCTTTAGAATGGTAAAGCGTTATGTTTTAGAGGCGGAAAGATTTTAAAATAATTAAGAAATATACAAAATCTATATCTTTAAGTATAAAAATATTTAAAATTAAAGATCAGAGACTTAAATCTTAAAAACATGAATCGAGATTTTTGGAAATTTTATTTGGAATTTCATGGAACGAAAATTTTTTTTAATTCGATGTTTAATAGGTGCCTAAAAAACAGCCTTTTATATATAGTAGATAAGTTTTCGAAAGGGAAAGTCGTGACTTGGAATTCACAAAGGATTTAGAATATAGGGTATAATACGGAAAATATATACGATATATTGATATGGCATTTTATAACCTTTGACGTTTTATGAATATATTCATATACGTTACTCCAAAATGTTCGATAACGATACTCGATATCGGTGCATTTCGAAAACATAGCTCGATTTTAAAAGATCGTGTTCGGCAATACGTCGATGAAGAATGCGTAGAAAGTAGAACAACATCATTAGCGAACGGTGCTATAAGCTCTCCGCTGTTTTCCCGAGGGAGTTGAAACGAGGTGAGCCGCGAATAAACGTAACTTAAAAGGGAAGTTTTGCTAGCGAGGCGCGCCACGTGGGTGGGTGACTCGACATACACATACATTTCCCGTGCCATCGAGAGGTCTTAGGAAATTAATATTGCGCGAGTCAAATGCCGCGTTTGTTCTTTTTGGATTAAAATGCACTCGGAATGGCCGACCGATCTTCCTATGGAAGAAATTAATATGTCATATTCCAACGGTGCTATTACGCGAGACAAATAACGCTCGTATTTCAAATAAAAGTCGCAACGGGAATAATCGATGTATTTTCTTAATGCGTGTGAGAAGAAGCGCGTTTCGATAATGGTAAATTTATGATAAGGAATTGTTCCGCATTTTTCCCGGAAGGATTTTTACGATTTCATAGCATCGCGCGGCGTTGCGCAAATTTATAGCCGTAACGATGGAAAATCGTTCAATAGCGTCGTATTGAATTACCGGAATATTTTTCTGAGAACAAGGATTAATGCACTGTCCAAGCATAATCGGTGCGGGCGCGCGTTCTAGATGGAATTTATTATAGCCTCGCGGTGCGGAGAGTCGCGCATGTCATTAATCAGTCCCGCATCTCGGAGACACGATAGATTGCCTTTAATCAGTCTAATTAACGATATATACGAAGATTATAAAGTAGCCATAGGCCGAGACGATGGCGTGTCACTGCGGAGGATTTATAAAATTGAAATGACAAAATCGAGCGAGATGCAGTTTCGCTAATATGAATTTTAATTCCTGTCCACTCTTAATTAACTTACATAAATTATAGGGTAACCCTATAATTTGGTCGACATTGAATAATCGTCCACCTGTCACAACTTGGTTAACACTTTTCTCTGTCGCCCTCTCCCCTTTCTTCCCCTCCCCTCCCCTCCCCTCCCCTCCCCTCCTCTCCTCTCCCGTTCCGTCCCGTCCGAGAGAACATATATACGCGCTCTCGGCCAGAGGAGCGGAGAAATTGCAGTAAGATAAATTAGCCAGGATAGAGTGTATTTCTCTTTCTCTCTTCTTTTTTCCGTTATAAGTTCCCCGGCGTATTGTTCAGGAGTAAGACCGAAATAAAATAAGTGGACATGAGCTTTTGGCACGGATTGTACGACGCGAGGTGACGCGAACTTTTGTCTGGTGTTGTACGCGACCCACCTCCCTTCTCCTTTCCTACTCCCCTCCTCCCCTTTCACCCTATACCCTTCTAGCTACCCCGCAGAGGTTGTGGAGGGTGGGTCGAGGTTTGAGGGAGGCAGAGGGGACAGTGAGGAGAGGGGGAAAGAGTGAACGGAGGTTCTCATATTTCCAGTATTTTAATTTTTCACGATATCTCTCCGTACCGCTGTCTGCAAATTATTTGTCATCCTCCGTTCTACGCCCTTCGCCTTTTAGTACGCTCGAATGCCATTCTTTTGTCGATTTCTTCAGAGAACAAAGTGTACGAGATGGACGAAAGATTCGATTGTTGTGACTATGACGCACGAATTGATAGTTAGCGCATATTAAAGGTAGCACAAAAATTGTAGCAATTTTACAAATCTCGTGAAAGCACTCCCTTTTTCCGTCTTGCTGTATCCTTTTTTGTAAAACTTGTAAGACTGTGTAAGACGGAAAAAAGTTATATATTCTTTATTGCGCTCGCGGGTAATATCGTTGAGAAAGAGAAATTCTTATAATAATTGCAATGATATTGTATTACAAATTTTTCTTTTAACTTTTTTTAAATAGTTAAATACATATGAAACAAGATGTAGAGAACATATTAAAACAAAAAAGTTCATCTTACAATTTCATTGTCAATTTTTACATAATTGAACATGGAGCAATATAATGGATACAAAGCGTTACAAATATATCTCAGTAACTATTTTATTTCGACAAATTGTCATTCAACTGAAATTGCTAAAAGAAGCATCAATTATTCGCATGGAATGGTCGGAACGATACATTGAAGATACCCTGTCTTATCATTCATATAGATAGAATCCTCAATAATATCGATAAATTAGATAAAAAATCATTTTTCTACATACGTCACTTGTTGAGAACCACTTGGTTCTCTTCTCCTTTTTACTCTTCCTTTGGTAATACAAACAGAGAGAAGAGACGGCGAGAGAGAGAGAGAGAGAGAGAGAGAGAGAGAGAGAGAGAGAGAGAGA
>NW_012130153.1:50492-53725 GCF_000143395.1 Atta cephalotes
GAGAGAGAGAGAGAGCCGATGGCAGGAGGAGGCGTTGGTTGGTTGGTTGGTTGATTGGTTGGTTGGTTGGTTGGTTGATTGGTTGGTTGGTTGGTTGGTTAGTTGGTTGGTTGGTTGGTTGGTTGGTTGATTATCTGATTGGTTGGTCGATCGGTCGGATTCTTGGTCAGACCGAGACAGCGCTCGCTCGTGCGTCCGCCACCGCCGTTTACACTTTCGCGTGCAAAGAGATCCCTCGGAATGTTGGAGATCCTCGCCTCGGCGTCACGGGCGACGACGGCGCGACAGCATGCGCGCATTTCGTTACCGTTTGTCTCAGGTCGTGGTCGAGCTCGCAGTTCCACGCCGTTACTCTCGCCGCGTTTCAGAAAAGGACTAGCGGAAATTTGGATCACCGTAAAGCGGCTCTCTTTCTCTCTTGAAAATGCAGCGAGTGAGACAAAGTCACCTCGTGTCGCTACGGCGACATGTAAATCGCGTCAACTCGAAAAAGTATCAAATCTACGCCCGGAAAAACATTCCCGTGACAAACCGCGAAATGGATTTTTTTTTTTTCAAGAGATTTACGCGAAAGACGCGAAGGTAGCTCGCTGATGGACCTCCGGCGTAATCTTCGATATTTTAGTTGCAGATTCTGAACAGACTGCAGACTGCAGTTAGAAATGGATTTCTTTGGCAAAACGAGTGACTCGGTTGAGAATTTCGCAAAAATTCAATTGCTCTGTGTAGAAAAATTACAGTAATATAAAATAATTATAGTTATATTTTTATGAAAATGGACATTTATTTTTTTTTTATATATAACTGTAATACAAGATAAAGTCAAAAATTTTGATAACGAAATAAACGGAATGATTGCAAAAAATAAATGCTTCTTTATCTATGCACATATGATTATAAAATATGGTTATAATTTAAAAAAGACCTCGATTTGCAACAAATTATTAGAAATGTATTTAAATAATATATTAGATTTGATAATATATTTGATTTTGCTTGAATCATGGAATATAAAATATTAGATTGATAATGTTTTTACAGAGTCATTTAGTACACTATGGCGTCGCAGAGATGCATAGAAAACGCGTATAAGTTGCATTGCACTTGGAAATGGCAACGAGGCGCCATGTATCAGACACTGTCTCGACCTGCCTTGAATTTATGGTTGATAATTTTCTCGGGCTGCAACTTGTTTCCCCTGGCTCGAATATCTTGCCCTTCTTACGCGAGTATTTCCTTACTACCTTGGTAGCAACTTGTTCGTACTATACGACAGTCAGTCGTATTGGTATTCGTCCGCTTAAGACCAACTTCCTCCGCTGCATTGAAATCACTCTCGGCTCCCAAACTGTCGTATTACGAAGAAAGTTGATAAAGATTATCACCTCCGTGTATATACGTCAAGTTATTTTAACAACACAATTGATACCCACATAGGTTTATTTTTCAAAATAATTCTAGATAAAGCGAAAAGGTAGATTCTTATGATATTTATTTTTATCAATAAACAATATCTCTTTCATTTCCTTTTTCTTTTATTTTTTATGTTCAGAGGAATTACAAGTATTTTGCGGAATAGCAAATAAATGCAAATTTCTAATTCTGTAATTTCGTCGATCATGAATGTTTCCGCCGATTAAGTAGGACGTTATCCATTGTATTTCGCACGAGGGAATTCTCGCGATGGAAGCATGCGTTACTGCGATCGATGGACGGAAAATCATGTTGAGAAACGATTTATCGATCGTCCTTTAGAGTTGCGCTCTTTGCGTGCATTATTAGCTACGACGGCAATGCGTCGAGGAAAAGAGATAGTATTGATTTTTACCGATATTTAGCCGTGGAATTATCCCCTCCTCCCCACCCCACCCCCTCCTCTACCCCTTTTCTCTCGGTCTGTCTCTCTTTTCCGTTCACTCTTTATGGCTGCCGCCTTTTTTTTCTTTATTCCCCTTCTTTATTCCCCTTTCTACCCCTTTCTCTCCTCCCACAGTTCTGCTCACCTTCCCTTCCATTTTGCGCGTTCTGGCTCTATCGTTTCTTTCGAGCTACCCTCCCCAGGCAGCATCCTTCGCGTATCCCGAAGGAGAAAGAATCCTGGGTGCCTGCAGAGGGATAGAAAATCTGAATACCTGTGACCCGGAAGGACGTTTCTATGCTAAGTGCGCGTTGAGCAATGATAAAAAAAACTAGGTTTCTTCTCTCGCGCGAACCAAAAAACTGTTTCCTGCGGAGTTTCCAACTTCCCGAAACACTTTCGAAATAAATTCGTCCCGACCGGAAATTATGAATAATAAGAATCTCTTGTACGAATTTTACTTTCTCGTTTTGCTACTTTTGTGCCTCTTGATGTGTCATCGTTGTTTTCCTGCGAAATATTGAGCTTGCATTCATATATGATTCTGATTTCTGAGAATTTTGCTTATCGCATATTTAGTGTGAAAATTAATTATTGATTTGACGTGATACATTATCATTATTGATCTATGATTTAAAAGCAGTTTCGTACCTAATTTACGTAAACAAATATTTCGTTCTATTCTCGCCCTATTCTCTTTTAGATTGATGCTCCAAATTCAATAACACATTGACATCGTGTGTTAAAGAAATAAATTATTGACTTCTTGCATTATATCGTTACTCAGAGAAGACTTACTCTCTTTGGGATCGCGTTTCTTTTTGTTCTCTCTCTCTCTCTCTCTCTCTCTCTCTCTTTTATTTTTTATTAGTTTTGTCTCTCTGGCGACCTCTGTCGACTCCGATAAGGAACTCCGTAAGACTCTCCAAGGATATGTTAGCTCGCTACACGGTGTTTCCCTAATCGACGCTAGTGTGCGAGGGTAGGTAGCATGGTTGCAGACGGGGTGGAACGAGAAGAACCCCTAATTTATAGAAGTAAGGCGAGAGCGCGAGGATGAGAGAGGAAAGGAAGCGGCACCGGCCGAAATCGGGGCGAGAAAGAGAGAGTAAGGGAGAAATGAAGGGAGAAGGAGAGCGTCTCTTACTAAAATTCAAAAGTTTCTCGGTAGAGTTTACGATGCCGTCTAGCCGGCGCGACGCGTCGCACTGAGATTCTCTCGTCTCCGGCCGTTTCCTCCGTCTGTTACCCTGCTCGCTCCTGTCGCATCCATCCTTTTCCCGTGTTCTTCCTGAAATGTCTTCCCATTCACATATATGCGTGTATGTATATATATATATATATATATATATATATATATATATATATATATATA
>NW_012130153.1:57031-66178 GCF_000143395.1 Atta cephalotes
ATATATATATATATATATATATATATATATACATGTGTGTATTAGCAGGATCTTAATTTTGAGATAGAACATATCGTTCAATGGCAAAAAGCTCGCTTTCCCTTCAGCTCGAGCTTCAACTCAAAGGATCGACTTGAATTTTCTTGGAGAATTTTCAGAAAATACATGATTTTTTTTATTCAGTTAAAAAGCTTTATTTACAGGAATTACCCTTTATTTACAGGACAAATATCGGATCGCTTTTTGTCGCGTTTCACACGGTTATGGTTTATCGTGGGAATTTCGCGCGCAACTTGCGGCTCTCATCGAGGTTTGTGGTGATTTCGGAAAACTCTTTTCAATTCAATTTCGTATTGTACAGAAACGTTATTTTTTTGTAATAACACATAGTTTTACTTTTTTTCAATTGCTCGAAACTACCAATTTCAATAGGATATCTAATATGTTCAATGTATCTGGTATGTTCAAGCTATCAGCTCAAGAATTTATGAAAGCCAAGTGTTCTTCTTAAGGATGGAATTGTAAATAGTCACAATTTAAGAAGAACAATTAATCTTTAATATTTTAGTTCTGTTTTCAATATTTTTTGCTACATAATAGATAGATAAATATGAAAAATGTAATAAAAGAATTCTTTATTTCTTTTGATCTTAATTTACTAATTTATTATCAGTTTTATTTGTTGTCAGATACTTAGTTTATATGCATAAATTCTTATCTCGAAATAATTTAATCATTATATAAATTTAATAAAAATTGTTAAATGTTTAAGCAGTGAAAAAAATTTAAATTTACGTTACTAATATATATATTATTCATCATTGTTGTTATCTTAACGCAGGTTTTTAGTCGGAAAGTGGATGGAAAGGAACTATAGTAAATTTCGATTTTTGCTGTTTCGGATTTTATCTGATGGAATAAATTGATGAGAATTATAAAATTTTAATTAATATATAATACTAAGATATATTTGTATAACATTATGAAAAAGATATTTTTGCTTTAATTATTAAATCATAATAATTGTATAGTTTAAAGAAAAACAAAATTAATCAATAATAACGAACCATAAATAAAACTTTATTTAAAATCTTTAAATTAATATAATGTGAAATACATTTTTAAAACAAAAACTTTGACGATATAAATGTCATTAAGTTTTATCTTTTTTTTTTTTAATGAGAAGAAAAATAGTAGAACAGAATTAAAATTTTTTCTAATATAGATCTGTGAATTAAAATATTGACAAAAAAAAATTTCTATTTATTTTATCATTTTAATAAAAAAGATTAGTTTTTTGCCGATTTTTTTAATTGATAAGAACTTTATACAAAAAATGTGGAATTTTGCTAACTTTGCCTTGGTGCGTTCCTTTCCAAGGAAGAGATTAATCACTTTAGTCAATTGAAAAGTCAGAGGCGTGTAAAGTATGCGCATTACTGTACATTTATGTTAAGTATTTTCCTTTGTACATTTTAAAGGAAATATTGTGTGATTCCGTTACTAATCCAACTCGAGGGACTATTGTTAGAATGATGTTACGTGATCACCAAGCGACGAGGAGGAAAGATCATCGTAAATCTATTGACCATCATAAAACCGTTTTATTGCCGAAAGTCTCGGAAAGTCTCGACAAACTTTAATCTCGGTTTTTAATCTAGGACAATGATTTAACGATATATTAGCATTATTAGCCCTAAATCTTGCTGCATACAATACCTATGCTTAATGATAATGTTTCTGGATACTTGAAACATCATCGAGTATTTATTAGTGATTATTTTCTTTTTTTCTTTTTTATTTTCTTTTTCTTCGTTATTCCATATTTCTAGCGAATTTTGTGTGTCTAATCAACCTTACCCTCTTGGAAGAAATTATGCGATGGCTGCTGCAATTTATTACATTTATAAATATAAGTGAAAATTACGCGATTGAAATGACTCGAGAGTTCCGGAAACGGCGTTGAGAGATCAGTTACGATCAGTTACATACATTAATATCTATGCGTGTGCGCCGCCGATAGATATAGGTGGTCACGCGCGCGTCATAGATCCTCTAATCCTCCAATGTCTGTGGCTCCCTTATGTCGACACCGTCGCGCGAGTCGCATGAGTCACACTCCGCGATTCCGCGCACAATACATTGGACATCTGGTCACGCACAGATTGTCCCTGGTTCCCTGGTTACTGGAGCTGAGGGATCGTACGGATTTCCTCGCTGCTACGACACTGCCAGCTTCTTACTTCCGCACATGTGACGCACCATACACCAAAGTGTCTCGCTGCGCACACGACACGTGTACCTCGTTAAGTCAGTTATCTTACCATAGGTATCCCGCCCGCTTGCTCGCTCGCTCGCTCGCTTTGATGGAAGCTACATATCTATCCGCATCGTATCTATACACTCGTTTCGATCTACAAGCCAAAATGTTTCTTTTTCATCTAGTTTAATTTCAGAGTTTAAATTGTAAGGAAATCAAGTTTTTATTGTGATGATCTCGCAAACAACTTATCTTCCGTTATCTTTATTTCAAGTAATTCTTGTTTATCTTTCATAACTCCAGTTCTACCAATAATTTCTTACTGTGTTCAATATTTCTTAGGAATTTTTTTTGTTTCATAAATTGAATAATTATTGATTAAATGTGTCCGATATGGACTTGAGCGGAGAAATCAAGGATAATAACAGACATTTACTAAATAATAAATAATAATGAGAAAGTAATGATAATGGTGAATTAATAATGTATCTCTAGATAATATGCTCCCTTCTTTCCGCTGTAATTTTCCAGTGCGATTTGTTCCGGCACTTCTAGAAAAATACAGACTATTCGCTTTAATTGCCGCGCCTTTCACGAGGAATTACTCGCTCACTTAAAAATTTCCCCATTCTATTTGATAATTGATAATTTTCAGTGGACATTGCGTAGAATCAAGTGCCATGCTAAGTATCTTGCAACTTTTGTGATTTCTTCAACATTTTATTATCGAATGTATCGATCTTCAATAATTGCGATGATGCTTAGAAGCGAATTTGAAAAAATTAGATACTTGAGTATCGCGGCACATTGTCATCGAAAACATTACAGCACGCGTTTAAAACACATGCCAATTATTATTATATCTATACGTCTTCAAAGCTGTTTTCGCTAATTCTGTATACCTTTCTAAAGATTCCCTTTTTAATTGGCACTCGTCCGCAAACACGCTTTGTTCTTGAGTCCGTGAATACCTAGTATAGAAGTTTCATACATTTTTTGAACAGTTACTGGACAGTTTCATTAATTCTGTCTAGTAACTGAAAAGTAAAATTGTTTAGGATCCCATTCGAGATGTAACGCTTCGTCTGCAGTTACATCTCGATTGGACACAAAAGATGCATACAATTTGAATCTGAATCTATTTATTGAATAAAAATAGGACAATAAATAGATAAACATGCTCATATCGCTGTATTTCGTCTGTATGTATAACAAATTTCCTAACCTGAACAACTGTCAACTGATGAATATTTCGCGGAGCAGAGCGAGAATTTTTTTTCGGATGCTTTCGTTTCGTCAAAAATATGTCTAATGAACATAATTTTATCAATATTTATTCGAGCTAAGGTGATTAAATTGAATAATAATAGTTATTTAATTTTGTTGTTACGTAATATTTTTGTATATCAAGAGAAATTAGTAATATTAGATTGTAACTGATTGGATGTTCAGTTAAACTGCACAAATTTCTACTAGGATACAATTGATTATTAACATTGATTATTAACATTGATAACCTATTTCTAATTTATTGAACTTTGACTATAAATATATTTACCAGATATGTAAATATGAAACCGGAATTTACCAATAGATGGCCATAGCTGTCAATGTAGTTGCCTTCAGACGGCGCTATTGACGCCATTTCCTTGTTCTGACATCTGACAAAGATTTTCAACTCACAACAATACAAGTTTCATACAACAGTTATAGTTTGTAATAGCGTTGAACATGTCGAATTTTGTGCCTGGAAACTACGATTTGCGTACAGCATTGATTTTCTGTTACCATTTGAAGAAAACTGCTGCAGAATCGCATCGAATGCTTGTCGAAGCTTACGGTGAGCATGCTCTTGGTAAATCACAGTGCTTTGAGTCGTTTAAAAAATTCAAAAGTGGCGATTTTGACATGAGAAACGAAGAACGTGAAAAACCACCGAAAAAATTTGAAGACAGCGAATTGCAAGCATTGTTAGATGAGGATGACGCTCAAACTCAACAACAACTCGCGGATCAATTGAATGTGACACGAGAAGCCGTCTCCATACATTTGAAATCCATGGGAAAGAAACAGAAGATGGGAAAATGGGTTCCACATGAACTGAATGAAAGAAGCAGCAGGAAAACCGGAAAACCACTTGCGAAATGTTGCTCGCCAAGTACAAAAGAAAGTCATTTCTCCGAATTCGAATTGTGACTGGCGATGAAGAGTGGATATATTTTGAGAATCCTAAGCGTAAAAGATCATAGGTAACTCCGACAGGCGAACCATCGACATCGACTGCAAGGCCAAATCGCTATGGACGGAAGACAATGCTATGTATTTGGTGGGATCAGAAAGATGAACTATTATGAGCTGCTAAAACCTGGCGAAACCATTAATACTGAACGCTATCGACAACAAATGATCAATTTGAATCGAGCTTTGTGTGAAAAACGACCGGAATATCAAAAAAGGCAACATAAAGCGATTTTGCTTCATGATAATGCATCATCACACACAGCAAAACTGGTCAAGGAAACGATTGAGGCATTTGATTGGGAAATACTTTCGCATGCGGCTTACTCACCAGACTTGGCTCTGTTCGATTACCACTTATTTGCATCGATGGGACACGCAGCTCAGCAGCGCTTCACTTCTTACGAAAATGTACGAAAATGGCTAGATGACTGATTTGGCTCAAAAGAACAACAATTTTTTTGGCGTGACATCCACAAATTGTCAAACAGGTGGAAAAAATGTATGTAGCGATGGGCAATACTTCGAATAAAATATTTTTTATCATTTCCATGCAATAAACGTGTATTTTCTATAAAAAAAATTCCGGTTTCATATTTACATACCTGGTATTGATTTGTTCTGAATTGATGAATTTGGAAATAGCAATAGTAGTAAGTAAAAAATACAAATAAGCGAAGAAGGCTATGTATGGTCAAAGCAGATCTTACATGAAAAGAATAATTTTACTTAAGTACCTAAAAACTTAATTAATTAGAGATCTAAAAATAATTTTGTTGGACCATCAAAATGATTACGTAGAAAACTCAAGCGTGATAAACAATGTTGCAAAAAATTTTGATATTCCAGCAATCTGTTTAAGTTAAATTTTGATGTTGCAACAAAATTATTTTCAGATCTGTATCTAGATAAATTTTAGATGTTTCAACAAAAATATTCCTTTTCGTGTAGTATTTAATAATATTTTTGCGTGATCTTTACAATTTTCAATTTGAGAAAATTGCACGCCGATCGCCATTTGTCGATCTTGTTGTTAATCCTATAGCTATACATACTGAAGCTGTAGTACGTAATGTCACAAATTGGCTGGGATAGTATTTTTCACAATAAATTCTTTATAGTATTTTAGACATGTTTATTAGTATCTGTTTATTATTGTTTGTCAATTTGATTTGATACGTGCTCTAGCTTCAATCTAGGACTGCATGTGTTTCACGACAAATAATCGGCGCGTAATTTGTTCAATTGAAAATTATAAGATTTACGCAAAAATATTATTAAGCACCAAGATTTGTTTTGATCAAATATGGTCTTCTTCATATATAGGTATAGGTATACCTATTTATATAGAAAAAGAAATAATTTTTAATTGTATTTGATATAATTTGATTATTGTATTTGATATAATGTGAGTGTGGAGACATTTGTACTAATTGCTGCATGTTAAATCAAGAGAATGATCTCAAGTGAAGAAAGAACGCAAATAAAATAAACGCGGACAATGACAAACGCAGATAATGACGAATATATTTCTTTCATATGGTGAAAAGTGAAAATTTGTGCATTTTCAATTTGAAAAACGTGGCCGTATCTTTCATATAACTTTTTCAGCCACACTACGTAGGTATTTAAAAGAACAGCATTCACCTTATGCATGTTTCATCGACTTTTCGATTCTTCGGGCATTTACAATGCGCAAAGCTTTGTCGATCCTCTTCAATGAGTGCTTGTCGTCTCCCTTTCCTGACGAATGCGACGTGAGTCATTAGCACAGGTCACGGCGTTATTAAAGACAATGAAGCAAACTTTATACGAGCGGGGGTACGGGGCCAATTACTTGGCAATTAGTCGAGCGAGCAACAAGTGAGCATCACCACGGACCTCTCTCTCTCTCTCTCTCTCCTTCTCGCACCTCCCTCCTCCACTCTCTTCTCTCATCTTCTCGGCCCACCTTCTCCGTCGTTCATTTCTCCGTCGTGGACCGACATCGTCTTCTCCGAGATAGGTCGCGAAATTCGCGGAAGAGCGTGTTTTCCAATTGTCGATCGATTTGTCTAACCTTAATGTTGTTTCCGTTATTCTATTCGCATCTATACACCTATAGTCTAAAACTATTGTACTTTCGAAATGAAATTAATAGTAATTAATAAATATATGGAAAGAACGATTTTGTTGAAGTATCTGAAAATTTTGATATAGATTTGAAAATAATTTTGTTTAAACCATCAAAATAATTATGTAGAACGCTCAAACTAAAATTATTGCTAAAATGTTAAACATTTTTGCTGCACATTATCATCAATGCTTTTAAGCTTTCTGCATAAATTTTTGGCAGTTCACAATAAAATTATTTTTAGATCTGCATCTAACTAAATTTTAGATATATAATACATTATTAGGAAAACCATTTTTTTCGAGTATGCTAGATGCAAAAAAGAATTTGTTCATCATTTTCTAATATTTAAAAATATATTTTTTATTTTTGTTTTTATTTTATTTTTATTTTATATTTTTGTTAGAAATGTAATAAGGAATTGTACACATGAAAGTAATGTTGATATTGTTCAAGGAATTGAATGAAGTCAAAAATATCGATCAAAAATATATATTTCTTCCTTCTTTAACGACAGTGCATCTTGAAAAATTGAGATATAAAAGTGGGGGTCACGGTCCTTTTCATCGAGCAAAATGGTTAGTGCGTAGCGACAAGCCGAGGGCACATAATTCTAATTATAATTTTTAACAAGTCGCACCTACATTTACGTGCTTGACGAGGTGACGAAGCGTGGGCGAGAGCTACGGTGCAGGAAATTCGTCCCCGTGTATATTTTCGCGTTTGCGATTTTTGACCCACACTCCGACTACTGCGTCATGTACACCCTTAAGCATTCAGGTAGATGCAAGAGGGGGAGAGAGTAGTAGAGGTATGTACACTCCGACTCAGAAGTTGACTCGTCCTTTAATTAAAGATGACTCAATTTACAATTTAGAATTAATTTAAAAAATTGTATTTTAGTTGCTGTTTCTTTTAGAAAAAAATTGTAAGAATATAAATACCATTTTTCTTCCTTTTTTCCTTCCTACCCGAGAAGCAATTTCCTACTGTTAATATGATAAACGTCTACGTAATTGTTTGTTCCTTGTATTTTATTCACAAATTTCCTTCCGTGTAATAAATATACAAGCGCTCGACAACTGGAAAAAGCTGACCCCTTTAAAGATATATGAATTAATAATATAAACTCTTCGCTTATCTTGGATTTCGAATTCATTTCTAGATTCGAGGCTATATTTGCCTGAAAATTGCCTCGAGAAAATTTGGCGCGAAAAAAATCTTGGAAGCAAAATAGAATATGTATATTTTAATAAAGATTTTAATAAGAAGAAAAATTTTTCCAGATTGGAACAAGTGCAAAGAAAATATATACCGTTATACCGTTAAATTCCGTATATGCCGCATGGGCGGTAATAAATTGCATTTATGTAGGTAGCAATCGTTTTAATATCATTACGATTGATTACAAGCGTAACGGATTTATATTGCGCGATACACGTATATTATATGCTTGTATATCATAAACGCTAAAATTGCTAAATCCAAGAACGCCATTATGTAATAATCGTCGAGTGGATTTCGTTCGTCACATTCCAATCACATATCTACCGGAAAAGGCTAGAATCCGAAGCGTACGAGCGTATGTGCGTGCATACGCCGCAGTTAAACCGCTGAACCGATCGCTGGGAAAATTGGCCGAAAAATTCAGAATCCAATACGGGCGCGATACGCGGATTTACGGATTGCCACATTGTGGATCTCGCGGCCGAATCCCCGCGAGTTGAATTTTCGCCCGAAAATAGTCGCTACTCTCGACGGATCTCTCGCGGAGATCGTAAAAAATTTGCGACTAAAATTTCGCTATCTCAAAAAGCGGCGGGAAATTTCGCATTTAATTATTTCGAGCGAACCAATTTACGAAGCGGAAGCCCGCATATTTATTGTACAGTCCGCGACAGAATCCGGAAGTCAATGTCCGATGGTGCTCTACGTGCGATAAAAAGTTTCTTACGTACGTAGTAGTTACTTTCGGAGCGCATGCTCTAACATCAAAAATCCGAATGGAACCGGGAATTTTTGCGCGTCGAATCCGTGATGAATGTGACGATATAGATAGCATCCTTTCTTGGAAATGTTTCGATCGGCACGTCGTCTCGATAGGCACGAGAGAGCTGGATCATTAAGGTGATGACATTGATGTCATATCTCGGCGCAAGAATGCAAAGTCCACTCGGTTACTTTTGCATCACTCTGTACCCGGCAACCTCCGCCCGGGGGTGGTGGGTGGAGGGATGGGGCTGCGGCGGGCGTTTTTCAAATAATTACATCGGGCTGCGGTGGTGGTGGGTCGCCATGGCAACCGCAGTGCCTTCAGCATCCTACGACTGAAGGCAACCGAGCAACCGAGTGGCGCAACCCGGTTCTCTTGCTGCGGACTTTGGGTGTGCGCGCGAATGGAAACGATTTCCGCGGACATCGGCAGCGGAACAGCGCGTTCGCACCCCCGTCGCTGATGGAATTGAATAAACAACCACGGATTGGTAATCCGCGAATGTACTTTCTGCCTTTTTTGCCAGCTCTCTCTCTCTCTCTC
>NW_012130153.1:66198-69123 GCF_000143395.1 Atta cephalotes
CTCTCTCTCTCTCTCTCTCTCTCTCTCTCTCTCTCTCTCTCTCTCTCTCTCTCATAAAATTCTTCCTTCCTCCCCGTGATTATTCATTTCACGGTAATATTTCTTGTTTGTCAAGTGTTTCTTGTTTAATTAATGATTGAGAGAGAGCAAAAATGGATGTATGAGCTGTGTGTGCGTATGTGTGTTAATATCTTTAACATTCTATTATCGATTCAAAGTTGACGATTGTACAAATGACGCAACATAGAGACGTTTACATTCAAGAGCTAATTTTGCTAAATATGGTATTAAAATTTATGATACAAAATCCTATATAGAGAATTCTTCATAAATCTGCAATTTCTCTCAATAATATTATTTATGGAAACTTTTCAATTAGTAATGTACAATAGCATGACGGTTTTATTTAATTCTTCTATGTATGTTATTCAGCGAAATAAATATGATATGAGATAACAACTTTTTTTTTACTTAAAGATAACTTTTTATATAAATGTGATTTCTAAAATAAAATATTAGAAATATTGTATTTTTATATATGTGTATTTAATTTGTAATTATTACAATTTTAATACAAAATAAAAAATATATAAGAGAATAATAACTATTATTAAATCGATATAATAAAATTTGATTAATGATAAAATTCATATTGCGACAAATTCAAATAGGAATCGTTCTCCAAAGCTTTCCCACTTGTATTTTACTGAGTATATTGGAAGATCTTCGGCGAATTGCTCTTACGTCGTCTAGTGCGATACAGAATGTATGTATATCTGAGGCTTTGACATGGCCTTGAGTTCGTCGTGAAGTTTACCAGGCTACTTCACGCGTACGCAACTCGTGCCGACATAAGAGAGCCTTGTGGCTATTTCACGATCATAAATACTAAACACCACTGACTCACAAAGGCAACCGCGTTATACGGAGATAACTTTTATCTACTAGATAACTGAAATTAGGTCATACGAAAAGTACGATTGGACGGACACTCAGATTTTTTAAGAAAGAAATTTCTCGAGCTTAACTTTTAGTTATAAGTTGCGCGAAAATACATCATTAAACAAAATGACTCGAGATTGCGGCGACTAATTAAAGAATAAAAAATCTTTTTTACGAAAAACCGTCTTCTTATGTCTTTGTTCTTTCATATATTCCAAGTCAAATATGTTTTTTTTTAACATTTTACATTTTCTTAAGTGCAAAAATTCATGCCCGATTAAAAAAAAACTTTTTATGTAAGTGCAGGACGCAATAATTTAAATTATCAACAATTATACTATTTACTAAAGCAAAATTTAAGAATCTGTTTATTAATTGTGATACGTGCATTCACGATGATTTTTAATGGAGTTATGAGCAATCAAAATAAAAATGTTTTTTTTTTTATTTTAATCCGCGATAACTCAGTACAGGATTGCTACAGACCTGGAAAATCCAGAAAATCGGAAAAAGTCAGGGAAATTGAAATTGATCATGAAAAAGCGGGAAAAGTCAGTGGAAAATGTAAAAAAGGCTAGAATTTCGAAATTTGCACAATTTCCTTAAACTATTTCTATTCCAAATAATTGTTATAACTTTTTGAATATTATATCTGACGTTTGTAGTTCTTGTGCACTTTAAATGATTTTAACAAAATAATTCAAATTTATATTTTATTCAGTATTTTTATTTGATCCCTCTTTTTTTTATCGTAACTGCATTCTTTTTTTCAAAACTAATTTATTTTTTGTTTGAATTTGCAAAAAAATTTTTACTATGCTAAATTTTGTTAAGCTTTTTTTAATAATATAGCTTTCCTACAATCCTTGAGTCCAAATGTTAAATTTATTTTATTTTATATTAGTCATGGAAAATTTTCCATTTTCATCTGGAAAATCTGTCTGGAAAAGTCAGGGAATTTTAAAATTTATTTTCTGTGGCAATATTTTTTGTGCAGTAATAAAAAATCTTAGGAAATTTTTAAAAAGATTTTGTAAAGAAAAAATTTTCACATTAGAAAGTAAAAAATAGTTTGCAAATTTTTTTTGGACACGTGATGGCCCATAATGTAAGAAGAAAAATTTCCATTTTGGTCAGTTCATAATTTTCTATATGTAAAAGTCATGAAATTTACAGAAACTCAAAAATATAGTGACTTTTCGAAAATACAGTTTTAAAACTTTTTTTTATTTCATTTATTTTTAAAGTTGCAGTTTAATTTTGAATAATAAAGTGGCATGAATTTTTGTACTCATTCAATATCAATAGAGTAATTTTCTTATGATTCAAATATTTTATTTGCCTTCAATTAAAATTTTTTCTATTGTTATCCGTCGAGTATGTTGCATAAAATCTTTTCCTTCAACTAGATTATGTAAAAAAGTACCTGAGTGAGTTACATTTGTTACGTTTAGCAATTAGCGGTTTGAACATTTCTGAACGTGCTTTCTAGGAAAGACAGGAAATCAGAACTTCCTTAGTTTGCAGCCAAGCGTAAACCAGTCGAAATGTCGGGAGGACTTTACGGTACGTCAGTATTACGAATGCTAGGTACTCACGGTGTCACCTTCTCCTTCCTTCGATGGCTCACTCGACCTACTACGAGTACTATATACATCTGCCTACCTACACATCTAACGTAACATGCCCATGGGTCAGCAGGGAATGAGCTTCGGACAAAGAAAGAGAAGAAGGATAAAGAGAAAAGAATAGAGGAAAAACGAATAAGGGTCGAATCAGAAAGGAAGGAATAGTAACAGAGGAACGTAGAAGGAATAACTGGAGAAGAAGGAGAGGTGATTGAAGAAGGAAATGTGACAGTGGCAAGGAGAAAGAGATAAAAGAAAAAAAAGTGTGTGTGTGTGTGTGTGTGTGTGTGTGTGTGTGTGTGTGTGTGTGTGTGTGTGTGTGGAGAGAGAGAGAGAGAAGAAGAGAGAGAGAGAG
>NW_012130153.1:71165-72958 GCF_000143395.1 Atta cephalotes
GACGTTGTCTCTCTTCTCTCTCTCTCTCTCTCTCTCTCTCTCTCTCTCGCACCTTGCTTCGCCTGCGGGAGTGTTTCCTTCCGAGTGAGAGACTCGTTGGGCGAGTGCGAAAAAATGGAGCAATGAGTGCGAGTCACGGACAAAGGCTGCGGCGGGAATTAAGTTTCTTGACCGCGACCGCGACATGTTTGCTAATTGACACCGTCGTTGAATACACATGTATACGTCTTGTTTGTAAAATATTTAGGATAAATTTAAAATGTATTTATAAATCGTACACTGCGCGCGTACGTTACATTTTGTTTATATAGTATTACACATATGACATACGGATATATTAATGCAGAATATTACGCCGGATGATTTCTCTGCGATATATATTATTTATACATTTTTTTTTTTTATTGAAATATATATACGGGACAGCTTTTTGACTCGATCCGGTAATATATTATTTCGCAACGTTTGCAACATTTTATGTTAAAAGTATTAATTAACGATTTTTATTGGTGCACTCTTCGAGCGTGAATATCCAGAGTACAGCGGGATTTCGCCATTTCGGCCATTTGATTTATTTACCGTTCACTCACATGGTTGATTTTTGGTTGGATTTTTGTTGCTTATCGGTCAGAATGTTTTTCTTTTGCTTCGGAAACTTTCGTGTTTACTAGAAAATACACGTTATTTCTTGCAAGGTTTTCGGCAGTCTCGATGTTTCGAAAATGCAGGTTTCCGTAAAGTTGGCCATGAATCGAGAAACTAAATCCAATACTTTAAATTGATCGATTGGTTTTCACGCATATTTTATCGTTCCATGATTTCTTCGTGGTGTTCCCTCAGTGATATTGTTCTCGTTATTATTCACGGTATCTGCTTTGTTTCGGAGTCTTAATTCGGCTAATTGGCGCGTATTTTTATCTTTCGTTTATTATTCAAGACGCGCTATCCGGTACTTGAAACGAACACGATGACAGTTTTATTTCTGGAACGATGTGTAGCGTCCGCATTCTGTTCTCGACAGAACGATCAACTTTTTGCACAGGATTCGACGAGTGTCATTAATTATTATGATCACTCGTCGTCTCGCGAATGCTGCCAATATCGATGCTCACCTGTAAAAGAAAAAGCCATTAACTCTTGACAGTGAATACTATTACGCCATGTCTAAGTAAATACACAATTCAATTAAATTATATTATGTTTATTTATACTTACGTGCACAGAAAAGAAAGATTAGCTAAAATTTTTAGCCACAATTAAAAATTAGGTATAATTTTGGGTGGCTAATTTTAGTAATATTATATGGAGTCTAACATCGAGTCTGCGTAATCTAATTTACATTAGCTATGAGGTCTAAATATTATTATTGTAACAGACAAACATTTTGCTATTATGTCGATATATTGATCATTGCAGCAAATGTTTTCTGTGTAGCAGACAATTTGATAGCAAGTGTAATTTTAACAAATCATATTTAGCTATGATAGAAACAATTTTTTTTACACGGACATATCCGATAACTATGACAATCAACTTCATGTTGCTAAATAAATTGATTATAATTGAATTTTTATTGTAACAGACGTATATTTTGCTATCATGTCCTTATATTAGCTACAGCAGCAAATCCTTTATATGCATTAGCAAATTTCATGCTATGGTAGCTAATGCAATTTCAGCTAATCAGAATTAACTGGGCAGAAACTTTTACTACAGCCTTTTTTTTCGTGTGGTTTTATTTGTGTGTGTGTGTGTGTGTGTGTGTGTGTGTGTGTGTGTGTGTGTGTGTGTGT
>NW_012130153.1:74676-77087 GCF_000143395.1 Atta cephalotes
AGTAGTAGTGTGTGTGTGTGTGTGTGTGTGTGTGTGTGTGTGTGTGTGTGTGTGTGTGAGTAGAGAGAGAGAGAGAGAGAGAAAGAGAGAGAGAGAGATGGGACGATAGAGTGGGGTCAGTTCGTGACCCGACCACCTGTGGAAGCAGCCAGTAGCTACTTCTTGTTTGCCGTTTGCGCATACCTCTACTCACCACTTATACGTAGTACGTATTACGTAGGCGAACCGCCAACCGATGACCGCGGTCACGGCTATCTCCGAAATTACGTTCTTGGTTCCCTCTGAATCCGCGCTTCGCGCCGTAATTCTGACGAGACACCGCGGTATTCGGCGCATTGGGCAGCTTAGGTGTTACAGGCGCATAGATAACATAACATTCTCTGCTGGATATCTAGTCTTCAAGTTATAATTTAGCGACTATCGCCATCGATCAGTATCAACGATGTTACCGTTAAACATATCTTGCTTCGTCTACGACGTTTATTGTTATTGAAATTTTTACGTTATTTCAATTTTAAATTTTTAGTATTTCAAGATTATTAGATTATTTATTGTTGATATGTTGCGATAGGAAAATTTTGAATAATGTTATTCATTTTGTGTTTTATGACTGTTCTCTTTAAACTGATAAAAAAATAAACCAAAATGGTACAATTGGATTTATCATTTTAAAGAAAATATTTATTTTAATCACAGAAGGGTTAACATAATATTATTAATTTATGTGTGTAGTTCAAAAGCTTATTTAACAGCGTGACAACGCGATAGGATCACGCGAGACCGCGAAAGATTATGTACTCGCATTGGATCTACAATAAGTATACACAGTTGGTTAATTTAACATAAGACGAAATGTTAGAAAGTAATACAAATATTATGTAAAAAAATTAACACAAAAAACGTAATTTAATTGTAAGTTCATATTTTTCTATTAAAATTAACTTTTATAAAATAAATTAAATTAACTCACTTTATTTACTTATCTTAAAATTTATGTTTGAAAAATCATTGGTTACATTTATGTTATTTGTTCACTTACTAAATTATTTTAACACTACGAATTGAACATCAATTTAACACAAAATATTCAAATGACACGACCGCATTACATTGAATTAACACTGGGATGTGTTAAAAATTCAAGATAAAACTTTAACAAGGACTTTAACAAGGACACTTTTACATTGAAGTGAAAATAAGTGAAATATGTAGGTCTCAAAGACCTCGACTTTGATTTTGTATCTATTGTTATCAAGGTTACCCTGAACAACATTCAAAAAATTCTCAATCTTCAGTCGGACATCTTGGATACTGGATAATGTTAATGCTAATGGTATCTGGACAAAATCTCATATCTCGAAAAATACTTAATTACCATAAGGAGTCTTATCGTACATTAAAAAAAGCATATTACAGGAATATTTAATAAAAAGGGAAGGATTTCCATTACAAATTTTAAAGTAGAAAAAGGAGTTTGAAAACTCCTCCACTTGTGTTCAAGTTCAAACGATGAGTGTCGCCCATCATTTGATGTTTTGCACTTATATTGAAACTCTATAACTTTGGTATGAAATATTTTTTTCCTCAAATATCTTGTTTTCGATATTTCACCTGAAGGTGAAGGACCTGTTTTGTTGTCCTGTTATCCTGTATAATTTACATATACATACACATCTCGCGAATCGGCAACATGCGAACTCACGCGACATGACGCGATGTGACGTGAGGCGATGCAATGTGATGCGATACTGCGATACGTTGCGATACGACGGATTAGATAATGGTCAGACGTGCACCTTCGGCATCTCGTTGCGTAGACAAAATTAGCCGCGTGCCGCGATACACAATACTGCGCGACCAAGCTCTATGGCTCGTCTCGTATCAACGTAAGTGTAATATAACCGGCGCTTAATAGTACTACGGCCATTCATGCGGCGGGCGCGCCACGCTGTTGGCTTAGCACTCTATTAATCACGGATTATTATTCACGCGGCCGCGTGGCGCTTTTAGCGTCGTCGCGTCGTGTCGCGTCGTGTCGCATCGCCTTTTAGCACTCTTAGCAATCTTAGCGACTTTCGTCTCACTCTCTCGCGTCTCGCTTTTTTCCTCCGCCGCTTTCTTTCTTTCGTCCCTTCCCCCTCTTCCTTGAAAACCAGACCGCCAATTCTTTCCGGTTCCTCTCCCTGTTGCGCCTCATTAATCGGCACGTGGATAGTGGCACGAGATCGAGCGGCGCGCATGTCGTCGACAAAAAGATGAAAAAAGAAAAAAGATGGGCGATAAAAGCGCTGTGCTGCGCGCGGTCCGCTTAATTGGTTCCACGGTGGTATTTATCGCGCAACATTGTCGGAGATAATGGCCGGTATGAATAAGGAAAAGCGTTTGCTCTCTTTCTCTCTCTCTCTCTCTCT
>NW_012130153.1:79804-85846 GCF_000143395.1 Atta cephalotes
ATATATATATATATATATATATATATATATATATATATGTATATAATAAAAGTTTAATAAGAATTGAATACTATTAATTAAGTGAACTAAGAAAATACAGTATATATAATAACATTAACCATATAGTAATATTAATCAATTACAAATGATTAATATTACTATATTTTCTTATTTCACTTAATTTACTTATTGTTCTTATTAAAACTTTATAATACATAGTTACAAATTTTTGTATGCATTTTTAATTTATTTTTGTCTTCCAAGTTCGAACTCAATGCTGCGCCTTTTATTATAAGCTAAATAATTTTCTTCTTAGGAGAAACTGAATTCCACTACGTCCTTCTAGTGACAACATCGCATATTGCTCATGCTGAGCGATCTTAGAGAAAAGGTTTTGAATGTATTCCTTAAAGTTACCTCAAAAAATAATAATTAATCAGTTACTATGATATAGAATGTTTTATTAAAAAAAAAATTTTTGTTTAAACTAGAAAAATGGAATTGTATATTATATCTATTTGCAAAATCCAAATAATTACTCAATGTAGTTGAGTCACTATTTCACTAGCAATTAATAATATCTACAATATTGTTACCATGACTATATTTTTTATAGTATTCAATACTACTTTAGTTGCTATTACTTTGTGAAACTAGTTTCAAGTACTTAAATTGCAAAAGTTGTCAAATTTATAGTTGTGGCCACAATTATATCGTTTTCTCTCAGTGTTGGACAGTTTAGAGACCATGAGATTTAATTTCTACTTAGGATACAATCTCGATATATGACGCGCATCTAAAGTTACCATATCTGAATTACAAGAAAAAGAATATTTAGGAAAGGGGGATATAATCTTTTTATGCATTAGATGTAAAACTGAAATTTAAAAAATTTACTGAATTTTAATAAATATTTCTTTGAATGGTTCTAGTGAGATATTTACTAAATGTAATATATTTATCAGACACAAGAACCATTAGTTTGATTTAACTATCATTGTTTTTATTTATCTAAATACCTGTTTATTTACCATAAGTAAATATTCCGCTAGGATTATACTAAAAAAAAAACATTTATTAATATTTAATAATAAATTTTGTCTCACAATCAGTGTAGATATTTAATAAAACAAAATTTCTATAATATAATTTTTATTGACAATTCTTATTAATATAATTTTATAAATATAAAATTTTAATTAATGATCTCAAAAAGAGTACGGCTGGTAACTCTACGCACACCTGAATCTGCCATTTTGGCACGTATCTGGATCAGTTTTTCGAGATTATTTTTATATCAGGTTCTTTTAAAAAATTGTATCGCGATCATTAATATGGACAATCATTTTGTTTTCCTGAGGGAGGAAAGACTGTTGTGCGCACTGAGTCGTATCGATGTCTTGAGATCGTTGCTGTGTCCTGTTAATCAAACGAATACAGTCGTACATACATATATGATACGGAAGGTCGCTGGCGCGTATGCGCGCATGCCACTCGGTTAATTGACGCTTAATTGACCGTAATTAAGTTAACTCCGGCGGCACGTGGGCGCGGTCCCCACGGAGATTGGTCGCGCGCGTACTCAGACAGACTTAAGCAATTAGCGCGAGCAAAACTGAAACGCGGTCGAGTTTCTGTGCCACACGAATACGATTTGGTAGCCCCGAGTTGGGTGGGTAGCCCCCTCTTCCGTGTCTTTCTTATATCGATACGTTCCAACTACTCGTGCTGTCGTAATGTCCATCTAGTGCACCTTCTCGAAGTTGCGTTCAGAAGAACTGGGATTTCCTGTTTTTCAATCTTTGCACTAATGCAGTGGTATATATTCATTGAGAAATATGTTTTAGTTACTATCACTAGTAGAAGTATATAAAAAAAATGCATTCTAATCTCGTATTACTAATCAAGATTTTAATTGAATTTCTCTAATTATCTCAACTAGAATGTTTAAAAGATTTAATTATAAGTATCTGATTTATTTTTCTACCTTTCTAATTAAACCTCCGGAGCTCCGATGGTGTATCTATTGGGCCCATTCAATTATAATCTCTTTGACAAAAATGAATCAATTTAATTTTCTTTATGTTACATCTGCAAATTTGATTCTTTTTAAATATGCTCAATATTCGTTTTTTTTTTAAATTATGTCATTTTGAATTTTTCCTTAAAATTAATAAATGTTTTTTCCTTAAAATTAATGAATATAAATTAAATGAGGATGTTGAATTGAAATTAAATGGACAGACATAGCGTCATTAATTGTATGAGTATTTTTGGTCGGAGAAAAAGTTCTGCGGTATTTTTTAGCTTAAAATTATATATGCAATATCTTCGTTAATGATCTAAATTTAAATTTAAAAAAAAAGGATTTTAAAGCTTGAAATCTCTACTTTCGAATGGTTATTATATTTTTGTTAATTTATGTGAGTTTTATAATTTTTACATATAGAAAAGTATGAGCTGAAAAAATGAAAATTTTCTTTGCACTTTGTAGGTCTGTAGCATGTCCAAAAAAAGTTTAAGTAAATTTTCGACTATCTGTCGTGAAAGCTTGAAACTTTCCTTACAAAATCGTGTTTTAAAAATGTCCTAAGATTTTTTGTTCCTGAGTTACTCGCGGATTAAGTAAAAAAGAAGCATTTTGACTTTGCTCATAACTTCATTAAAAATAATCATATTGTAATAAAAAAAAAACAGATTCTTAAAGCTGAAACGTATAATATAATTGCCAATTTAAAAAGTAGAATATATATAAATTTGAGCTAAAAAAATATGACATTACTTTTCTTTTAACCATTGCGCAATGATTATAATGATTATCATATTTTTAATTCAAATTTGTATATATTTTACATTTAAAAAATTATCATGATACTATTCCATAGGGCAAAGTTTTAGCTTTAAGAATCTGTTTTATTAATTATGGTACGATGATTTTTAAAGGAGTTAGGAGCAATCAAAATTAGAATGCTCTTTTATTTAATCCACATGTAACTTGATAACAAAAAGTGGGAATATTTTTTAAAAAACGAACTTTCGGGACAAATTTTAAGCTTTCATGTCAGATAGTCGAAAATTTCGCAACGAATATATTCTGTATATAATTTTGAGCTAACGAAATATCGCAGAACTTTTCCTCCAACTCACTACAAATTAATTCGGCGTTAGCTATGGAGGATTGAAATCTATTAGATTTCCAATTTATCCAAGCAGGTTTTTTTTTCCCCGTATTATAATACTTTACTCAGTAATTATTAAATGAGATGAAAGAGTGTTATTGATATAATACGATAATACTCTTTCGTCTCATTTAATAATTTAAATCGCGTGTCGTATCTTCTGGACGTATAAGGTTTTTTTGTAAAATTTTGACATTACTTGACAAGTGAAGGAATTTCGCGTAAAATTCATGAGGCACGTAAATCCCGCGTGTGGGGGGAGGGGGGCCATATTCAATCGATTGGCGAATCGCTGATATATTACGGGAAACGCGCGCACGCGCGCGCGCGCGCGTCGCATCGATCAAGGATACGAGTGTGCCGATAGGATACTCGATGGAAGCAGAGGAAGCTCGACGAGTCAGGGACATCCGAGAAGGTGGCGACCTAGCCTTAAATCCCGACCAGGTAATTCACCTCCACCTTGAATTCCGTCTTCGTACGTATATGTGATCACCTGTCGCTGACGGAGACTGACCTTCTGCACACTTTCGCCCCGTTGACTTCGCCGTGAAGCGAATATATTTGCATCTCGTTCGCCATTTTTCCCATCTCTCGCTTTTTTATTTCTTCTTTTTTTCCCAACAAAAGGACAGGTATTCGATGTCCTTGAAATCCCCCGTTGATTCTCTCATGAAGAATATAGCCTCGCGAAATAATTCTGTGTCCTTGCGCGTATGGAATCCGTTCTTTTCTTTCGTCTCTCGTTTCGTTTTTTTTCAAGGCGTTAACCATTGGATATCGATTCTAGCTCGATTTTACTTTGTTTTTTTTTTTCGTTTATTTTTAGCAAAGTCTCCCGGACGATTGCAGCCATCAGTGACGTAACTTAGCGTATATCGATTAAATCGGTACTCATTTCTTTCGTACTTGTTTAAAGTTAATCCTCTTGAATCGGATAAATCACTGATATAATAAAGAAAGTTTCTGGGAAAAATTAAAATTTTTTTGAAAAATTAATTATATCGTAATGTTAACTGGATTAATAATGTTATTTAAAATATAATGTTACTTAAAACTTCGAGGATGGCGAAGATTGTAATATAAAATGCTTTAAAACATAATTTCTCTATATTTTGATTATTTTGTGTCGAAATACTTGAGTTTTAATTATTTTGAAATATGTAAATGTCTCTCAAATATCTTACAATATTGATTAGTGCTCTGTATATAAAAAGCGCGTTTAGCGGTCATGAATTGAATGAACGTGTTTATTGCTATTGGTATATTCTTATAGATTTATCATGAATCTAAAGATCTATTCTAATCATACACTGATAGAAAAATGTTTGATATTTGTAACTATAATTACATATTATTATGATTATTATTGCTATAATAATAATAATAATAATAGTAACAAAATATATAGTTCTAGCAACAAATGTATATAGTTGGCAATCTAAAATGACTATAATTATTATAACATTATAACCATAAAATGGTTGAAATTACCATAAAAAATAATTTAAGTGACTATAATTTTATAGCTACATTTTAGAACAATCTGGAACATATTTTTTATCTCTGTATTTATTTCTTCATATTTTTTTATTTCTTCTTTTTATTTCAGTTACTATTATTATTATAGCAATAATAATCATAGTAATATGTAATTATAGTTACAAATATCAAATTTTTTTCTTTCACAATCAGTATAGGCAACAATTTACTGAGCGCTCATCATTGTGTTCGCTGGACGTACCCAAAGTTTCAGGATAAGGCATGCTTATCAGTTTAAAAATAATAAAATAAAATTTATTTAAAAAACGTTAAAAAGAATCATATCAGGTTAAATACTTCAAGATGCATTATATTACAAATATTTTATCGCAGATTTATCATCAGTGATAAAATTTTTGTTTGGCTGTGATTTTAAAGAAGAAAAGATATGAATAACATTCTACAAACGATAAAATATTTCTGAATCTGATTGCAAGTATTTCATCGTGATTTAACGTAAGTATGATGTAATCAATGTAATAAATTAAGGTTAAAAGTACAAAAACAGAAAGAAATTATAATTACTATTTGATACTCTCCTAGCATTGAATTTTTAATATACTACCTTGCCTGCCTTTGTGATAACGAGAGAGAGTGCGATTGCGATTTAATTCGCACACTTTAGTGCATATTAGCGAACGCGTAAGAGCGAGAAGGAAATTCACACGGAGTACTGGAAGGTTGTTCGTTATACTCGGCCACTTTTTGGCCGGCGAAAACTCGCGTTTCCTCGTTTACGTGAATACATTAGATAAAATTCGTGAATAATGTCCCTCTGCAACTATTTAATGTGGTCGCCACGCCGTCGGCCGCATCAAAGAGGATTTAATCAGCATTTCTCGACGTTTTCACCCCTTGAAAACTCCTTTTGGATCCTTCCGACAGCTAACCTAACCCCTCTCTCTTCTCCGGCAATGTGTACATACACATAAACGCGGGGGATTATCAGGCTGTCTTCGTCTCCGCCACAAAAGTCGAGTAGTACGTCTGGTCGAGATTCTTGCTAGAAATTTCCAACGGATGCCAGATTATTACTTCGCTTAGTGACGAAGGGAGGTTCGCTACCCGCGTCATCCTTGTTTTCGTCTTCAAAAGGTTCCGATACCGCTAAACTCGCGGCTTTGCCCAATTCGAGAATCGGGAGCCCGTGGTGGTCGTGTTGAGGATTCTTAAATCCGCTTAAAAACGATAATCACCGGTTACCACTTCCGTCCCAAAACTTCGACATCCTTGACCGCCCTCTTTTTTTCCTATTTCTCTGTGTTGACGCGATAAGTCCACACACTCTCAGAGAGCACGCACCTTTTCTCTCTCTCTCTCT
>NW_012130153.1:85941-88313 GCF_000143395.1 Atta cephalotes
TCTCTCTCTCTCTTCTCTCTCTCTCTCTCTCTCTCTCTCTCTCTCTCTCTCTCTCTCTCTCTCTCTCTCTCTTGGTAGAGAGAAACTGAGAGAGCCTTCTCTCGTTCTCCATATCCTTCGTCATCTTCTTCTCGACCTTCTTCTCACAGCCCTTCTTTTTCTTCCCTTTCATCTTTCTATTCTCCATTATTCTCCACCGGCTCTTACACTTGCTTGTTTCCATGTGTTTTAACAAATTCCGATCTTTAAGAAACATTACATCGTTCTCCGTCGTCTTACGCTGCAATCTCGATCGATTCCACAGATATTGTCTGAATCTAGACGTATTTCGGATAATCCGTGGTCGATCTTTCGGGCGTCGCGTTGGTGCGACGCCGCGCCGCGCCGCGCCGTCCGTGGCCATGACGCTTTATCGGCGGACACCACGGCGGGAAAATATAATTATCGGCGACGCTTAATGTACGCGCAAAGCATGACCCACATTCGTACAATATGGGTTCGGCATTATCGGGAAAGTCATGTAGAACCCCCGTAAAGCGTTAGTCGCGTGGAAACGCACACGCAATCGTTACAGCGCGACAGGACTAGAGTTGGATGCGGAGATTTTAATCTGCTTGTTTACAATAACAATAATGAAATGATGAGTGACTGAACAAATAGTATATGATACACTAAGAAAAAATTCTGATTAAAAATGAACGAGACAAATAATTCTGATCATATCAAAATTCCAGTTATCTCAATTAGGATTATAAAAACTCAACTAAAAAAATTCTGATTTATCCATATTTTCAATCAAAATTCTAATTAATGCAATTAAACTGTTCTTTCCAATGCATTGTACGATTGAAGGTACTTAATCTGAGTACCTTCTATAGAATCTTGTGCGACTTTATTAATGTTTTTTCATTCTTTTATTTTCAATATTTCCTCTCCCAATGTTCATATACAAGAATGTCCCTAAAATTCGGTATCACTCATTCTGAGTAGGTAGAGCGGACTAAACTGAATCGTCCTCTATCATTTTACAATTTTCGCAATAGTTAACGTGATATTAATTACTAAAGATTGCTAAATATTGATTTTCAAGAATTTTTTACTCAAATACTATCAGCTTTACAGAAAAACAGCAAGAGATAATAATTGTTTATTTTCTTCTTATAAAGTTCTGAAAATTTTTTCAGAATTTTTTCAGTATCGTATTTTTTCATGGTAATAAAAATAAGAAAATGCAATACTAAAATGCAATACTAAAATGCAATACTAAAAAGTTGATAAAAAATTCTGAAAAAATTCGTAGAGTTCTATGAGAAGAAAATTAATGATTTTTGTCTTTTGCAATTTTTCTGTAAAGTTGATAGTATTTGAGTAAAAAATTATTGAAGAACAATATTTAGCGACTTTCAGTAATTAATATCTCGTTAACCATTGCGAAAATTGCAAAATGATAGAGGACTTTTCGAATCAGTTTAGTCCACTCTACCTGCTTAGGATGGATGATGCCGAATTTTAGAGGTACTCTGTACATACATGCTGGCTACAGCAATTGTTTGCGATTACATGAATAAATTGTATTGAATTAAAAATATGTGGCACCTGTATATGTGTAAGAAACGAAATTTTTTTTTAAATGCGATCAAAATACGATCGAAATATTTAAATTAATAAATACGAAGGACAGATTCTTCTATTGTGTGAAATGTATGAACAATACCTCAATAAATTGTGAGAAAACTCGCGAGGGATTCGAGAGCCTCGATATCGTTCTCTCGAAGCTTTAATTCTACCTCCGCGGTAGCGCCGGTAAGGAAAATATGGAAAATCGTTATAAGAAACGCGGGAAATATAGGACTTCCATCTCCCGCTCCGATCGCGATGAAATTGTCCGCTCTTGCGAATCGACCGTAAAACTATTGCCTCGCGATCTTTCGTTCTCTCCGTAGTGGTTTCTATCGTTTGTGTGCCGTTTGCGCGTCGCACCCGTCGCAATATTTTACCCGTCTCCGTTAAAGGGCAACGGGCAGCGCTCTCGCCGACCAGATTCGCATCGCGCGACCCCCGGATAAATAAATGAAAAATGGAAATAATTAAAAAGCCCTTTTAACATTCGCAAAGGATCCTCCGCTGCGTCTTTTGATTACTCGATCGCGTATCCGCTCGTAAGTTTTATTTTTGCGACGTACGGCACACGGATTGGCCGTCGTGCGCACGATTCGTAGAGAGTAAAATAGTTTTCCCCGGAATCCCTCCGTCTCTTCTTTTCTCTCTTCTCTCGCTATTCTATTTTAATATTTCGTTCGTTTTCAATTCCGTGCTTGTTCCACGAGACGAGAAAAAGTTGCGTCAAAGGACACGGCCACATCGGCAGAGTT
>NW_012130153.1:88333-90083 GCF_000143395.1 Atta cephalotes
ACGATAATTAGCAGCGAATAGCCTTTTACGATGCTTGTTACATATATTCGCATCGAGGACAGAGGCGTATTTGTATATGTTATGTATAACAGTGGTTATACGCGTGAAAATATCATACATATACATTATTTGTTTTTTCATGCGACGATTATTGCAATTTTGTAACTATCTTTTAAATATGCTGCAATTTAGCTATTTTTATTGCGATCTTTTGCACAAAATAAAAATTTCAATATATTTTTTAAATTTGTATTTTATATTTCTTTTTAATGTAAAGTTCTTTTTAATTTAATGTATAGCTCTTTTTATAATTTAAAGAAGGAATGAAAATCGTGTACAAGAGAGGATGTCTAAAATATTGTATGTAACATTTCTTTAGATTATTTCCAATCTTCGATTCTTTGCAATTTTCTTATTTTTACTGTCGCAGTTTGACGTTCGAATTACGTGAACGGGGATTGATTCGTGCTTGACAGTTCCCTCTTCGCCCCCTTCTCGAGTTACAACGACGCCCCCGCTTTTTTTTTCCACGGAGAAATTCGGTCAACCGTATTCATGTCCGCGCTTTTTCGATGCCTCCGAGGATCTATTGCGCCGCCGGCGGTTTTTTATCTCCTTTTTTCTCGATGTTCGGACCGATCTCTTGTCAATAGCATTGCCGCTCGTTAATACCTCGTCCGGCCAATAGTTTCCCTGCGGCTTTTCGCCCTTTCTCTCTCTCTCTTGCTCGCTCCCTCCCTCTCTATTTTCCCCCTGTTTCCCCTAACCTCCCTTCCTGTCTCTTCTCCCTCCTCTCTCATCCACACCTACGTGCTGTACATACTTCACCGAATACATGTGTTTATATCATATTATGTATGTACGCGTGTTGGTCCACATATCTATGGTTTATATATGAAATACACGCGTTACTCGTGCGATACATATACATACACGGTGTACTTGCCTCAGATGTACGCGGTGGTTGCAAAGAAAGTAAACGACACGTATGTGGACTTTTGACTTGCAGTCAGTACGTCGGGGAGATCCTCTGTGTGTACCCGATTAAATTTAATTGCGCGCCCAGTGCGAGTGTCTAACATCTTGGGGCGAAACGAGGGTAATTTACCGGAGAGGGCATTCCCGTTACGTTACGCGTCGGGAGTTTTTCACTTCCGCGTCTTGCTTATCGTCGCCCGTCTTGACTTATCGTAATTACTCGATCGGATCAGATTGTCGCACGATCATTTCTACAGAATGCGATTTTTTTATAACAGCGTGTCTACGCGCGCGTGCGCGCGCGCGCGCGCGCGCGAGAGAGAGAGAGAGAGAGAGAATCAGAGGCAGAAATCGAATTTTTTTCGAGGACACCCTGTTTGTGAACGCCCTTCCCCGTTATCCTCCTCTTCCTTCTCCTTCTCTATGTAACGAGCTTATGTACTACATTATGTGCAAGATACTTTCGTACATGGCCAGTTAGGTACACGAACGGAAGGAGAACGCGGGCGGAGCTGTCGGTGGCTACACGTTCACGCTCACGCGTTCACGTGCACGAAAACGACGTTGACGACGTACATAAGCGTACATGTACATGTATATAGATACACACATACACACGCGCGCGCGCACACACACACACACAGAGAGAGAGAGAGAGAGAGAGAGAGAGAGAGAGAGGAGAGATATATACACATATACGACGTCGTACGTCGGTCGGTACTTCGTCGTCGTCGTCGTCGCCGTCCCGTCCTACGTAGACACCTACCACCGA
>NW_012130153.1:90214-98282 GCF_000143395.1 Atta cephalotes
AGAGAGAGAGAGAGAGAGGCATATGTACACATATACGCGTCGATCGGTGCACTTGTCCGTGCTTCGCGCGTCCCTCAGTGACACTCAACCGATCCAATTCCGTCCGCAAGATGATAAAAGCAACTTTTTTGACAAGTCGAGATTTTTGTGAGAAATTTTTGTCGGTTAATTTTCTGATTTCCACAGAACGCAGACTTTAAAGAGGATAAATAAAATACTTTTAAAATGAATCATCTTGAGTAATAATAAATTATAATAATAAATGTGTAAGCAGTAAATATGACAAACTTGTTGAATGATAAATGTAACACACGTTGATTATATCAGTTTTATAACGTGGAGTAATGTCATCTTTTTTTTTCATTGTTGTGCCAAATATATATTTTGATATAATCTTCTATAAATTACTGCTTTGAAATTCATGATTGATTACATAATTTGCTTGGGATATAAATGTAATAAGTTGACGCAAAAATAAGATGCTGTAATATTAACTGAAACTTAAATTTTCTTAGGTAATACAAATAGATAATATTTATTCAGTGAATCTTCGCAACTGCCATGCGTATTGCTAAGCGTACATAAAAAGCTAACATTTATATCTAAGGACTTTTGCTTTGCGATAATTTTTCCACGTGCCTTGCGATATATGATTACGTAACGCCGTGGTTTATCGCTTACGCCGGCAGACGCGTGTGTGCGCGTATAAAAATACTTTGGCCGTCGTGAAAAAATACTTGGATGGTAAATATTGTACCGCGGACAGATAAACAATTGATGTTGATTTATACGGTATCGGCTCCTACCTAAATATTACTCGAGCGTAACACACACATACCATACGCGATATACATATGCAATCATACATATTGTAGCATTTAAATTTCAGTGAAATTTTAGTGAAAGAACCAGCGAAATACGCGCGCAAAGAAAATATTCGCGTTGTCATCATTTTCTTTTATTATATCGTTTTAACGAACACGGTAAAATAATATACCGTTGCGTTATCAGGTCCACCTTAATTGTAACGACTTTCGTCACCCCAAAACCCGTTACGTTGCGTCCAGTTTCGTTGCGGTTAGCAAGTCCCGAGTGGCGACGAGCCATCGCTTCGGGCGGCACCCCGCGCGGTTACGATGTATCCTGTTATCCGTAAGCTCGAATCGAGATTTAAGCGATGTATGCTAATAAGTACGAAACTTAATATGCGCCGCGGTTCCTCTGCATTATGAAGATTTTCAATTTTACGTAAATAATATGCCGCAATAATGACGAATAAATATGTATTTACTGTAGCACGAGTCAAGTCTCTCTATTACAACTCCGATCTCGCCTTTGATCGATTTGGCTGTTTGGCTGATGCCATTAAAACTTCTCTGCTCACTTTTCTTAAGCAACAGAAATGTAAGATTGATGATCGTCTTCTCTTTGTAGATTTAATTTATTACATATACCTATACTCGCAAAACGCACTTTATGCTGAATTTGACTTTTTAATTTACGAAAGATTACGTAAAAATCATAGGAAAAGAGATTTCTTTATATGATAAAAAATTACTACACTTTATTACATTTGTTTGTGACTGAATTATAAGATTATAGTGTATTTCTTGCTATAATATAAACATGCTTCGGTTGGCAGTGCGCGACGACGCGTATCGTTGATCACGATGAAGGCGGAAAATAATGTCCTTGGTTGAGGATTGACTTTACCGGCGTTATATAATATTGTGCAGTGTCGCATGTTGTTGCACAAGTTGCTTCATGTTAATTATTTATCGAATATGCTTCTATTTCTTGTTGTCGATCAAGATGAGTTTTTTTTTTTTTTTTTTTTAGTTTGGATAATCACTCAAGGAAATTGCATAGAGTCAGTTTCTGCTAGAAAATTTTTCATAATTATTTTCATTAAAATTATGAAATTGTTTTATTGAATCAATCTAATGTGTTTCTCAAATTTGTCGTTCAACTGTTGATGTTTGTAATTAGACCTTTATCAAAACTTTATCCTAAATATTATCATTCTTTTTTTTTTTACAACGGAACCTCGCAAGTTAAATTATGATTTGAATGAAACTTATTATACAACAGAAAATGTTTTATAATCACATTACCTCTTATTACATCAATATTATTTTTTTTTATAATCATATTCGAAAATATGAATTTTAAAAGTAATTTTTTGTTTATACTATTGAATGGATAAAGAGATGAAGAGAAAATGAATAATAGAGATAATTTTAATTTTAACTTACAAAACCTTGTATAAAACATTGTTGATATTTTGAATAGTTTTTGAGATAGAAAGAGAGAGAGAAAAAGCTAAAAACCGCTTTACTTATAAGAGATGATCTCATTCCTTAAAACTGTTTTTGCGCTTCAACTGATATTTTCTAAATTTATCTATTTACGTAACCTACATGTCTACAAAGTTTCATTATATAAAATCAAATTTTATCATTTGAGGTTTCCTTTACTTCAAAAGTGGAAGCATTCTTTGACATCATTTTCTATTTTAGTTGTAAAAATAAAAATCTTGCAATCTAATTGATAATCTTTATGTTGAAAACAAGACAATTCGTGATAGAACATTCACGAACGCTCAAGAAAGAGTAAATTTCTGGCTCGATAAAATCTTTGAGATGGATAGGTATATGCACTTTGGTTCCATCTGATTTTATCGCCAGGTACCTGCTCATTAGAACCGTATCGCGCTAAACAACATTCTCGGGAAACAATGTGACTTAATAATGAAGAATCCGCACATGGTAATATCGCCTGAGAGAACTCATCATTCACTTCAGTGCGACCTTGACGAGGGCGTTTCCGTGGAAATGGTACCTCTGGCCGTATTCTCCTTTGTATCCTTTCCTTAGGGACACTCGCTCGTGTATACAACAACAAACGAGATACCTACCTCGACGGCGAATCTATTGGCTAAGAAAGTTAGAGAGTGTGTAGACGTGGCGCAAGTTATAAAACCGACACAACGAGCAAGCAGCGCTTTATTGGACCGCTTGTGTTTCGTGAAAGATATTCGAGATCGACATCTCGTTCTCATTTAGGCGTTGTAGGCAATTCTACACTCAATCGTCACGCCTATGTATAAGTTAATCCCAACATGCGTATAGTCGTGTCAAATCGTTAGATTACGGCATACATCCATTGGCGTTCTCAATTTCACACGGATAGTCCAGCTACACGTCTTTGTGTGTGGTCTTTAGTTTAGCTACGCAAGTTTTACTTCATCACTATATATCTACTGACGAACGCAACACTCGCACTTTGATCGTCATGTAAGTTGTATGTACGTCTCGTAATGTTCGAATATGTTTCAATGACGAATTATATCATCCGCAATTGAACATGGAACGAGCATGACACTTTGCAAGTCGAAGATTAATATTTTTTGAGATAATGAAGGGAAATCAATTAATTATCTGTAAAGATATTTTGATGAAAAAACATATTGTTCTCGCAATTAATCACCAGCGGACAAAAGTGTCATTTGTCCTCTTATTGAATTCGATAACAATTATTTGTTTCATAGGAAACACAGTTTTTAAGTTAAATATCTTGAATGTTAACAGTTATAGAAAAATGCCTTATTCGATTATACTTTTCTTTCTTAAAATACATGCATGCATTTTAATCGGTTTAATTTATAAAAATACAATCTTTTTTTAAGTTATAATTTAATATATTTTATGTATATTTAAGATATAGAATACTTTAATTGAGACTGTTTTGACAAATTTCAAATTTAGATATCATCGTTCAGAGATATATTATACCTTTTTTTTCAAATATTAATGTAAATTATTTTTAAAATATGATAACTTAAAATGTCACAACTCTGAAGGAGATGAAATGATTTACACTATGCTGCAGTATATAGTACTCAAATTTTAAAAATTCATGATACAGTTTTAAAGAATACATTATAATTGAAAGCATAACGTAAAGAAAGAAAGTAAAGTTATGCATATTCACTACTCTAATTAAAATGTCATTTCAATTTAGAATAGAAAAATTTTCTGAAAAGCTAATTTTGATATGCGTCTCATTTCTTATTTTTATCAACATGGCGATATGATCGAAGATAATTTAGCAGAAAATTAACTACAAGTATGATGAATTTTTCCAAACGACTTCTCGTCGATATATATCATCGTATCCCGTCTTCGCTAGCTGATAGTATTATCGGGTGCCGCGTAACGCTGATACGGTCAATCGACGTGGACCCAAATTAGGGGGTTGTGACATCCTCGTTATCATTACTGCGAAGCGGTAACTTAGTTAGTCTTCGCAATTACGCGCGATGTCGATGAAAAGACCGGCCTTCTCGCTGTACACCAGACCTCTTTTGCCTACGCGAGTCCCGCGAATGCATTGGACGTTATTACATTAAAGCTCCCTTTGCGAAATGCCACGGATGTTGCGCTTTGCAATTACGAAAAACTCGCCGCCTTTATAACGACGACTCGTACACGCATAATTGAGATCTCGAAAATATATCGAAAGTAATCTCCAGCACAGAATCGTAGACGATGCTTCGAAATATCCAAGTTTGTCGTAAATAATAAATTATATACATAAGATGATGAATAGTGCACTTGTATCGTCAATAATTTTTTTGAGAGTATACATAAGTTATACGATTAAAAAGTGATATTATAAATGGCAGAAATGTATCTACGTCTTTAAATTATTTCCGAGTCACGGAACATTGTTTGTACTCGTATATTCTCTCGAGTTCCGAGTTATCGAGTATCGACAAAGTCTTAGATATTAATTTCTGAATAATCGACTCGAACGAAATATCTCAATGACGCGCTTATACGCGCTTTCACTTTTGCTTTACGAAACTGAATGAGACCTGCAACATTGTTTGGTGAGCTTCCGCCAAGCTTGCTTTTCCGTAAATTAGAACGCGAGTTATCCATAGGTAAATTCGTTGACTTTGCGCCACGCCGCGCGACCGGTTCTAATTAAGAAACAGAGCTGCACGGTAATTGGCTTCCGCGATGTGCTCATGATGAATGGAATGTTTTTATCCTGAACGAAAGGAACAGCCATAAGTACTACCGTCATAAGTGGCTTTGATTCGAGCTGAGGCGAGCTGAGGCGAGCTGAGGCTGCCTTCTCTTTCAGCGAAGCTTATATAGTGGCCTGTTGCATGCCACCGCTGCTTACCGGCCCTCCGGCTATGCACCGGGCGTGTTTCTTGAGCCGCTCCTGCGCTCGCGATGATCGATTTAAGCCCGGTTCACACTCGTCAGAACCTTGATGCGCGTGTCCCGCAGTCTCTCGCAGACGTCGACAAAGTACTCTCAACAAGTCACCGCGTGTCTTCCCTTGCGCCTTGTCTACCGCGCGCGCTCCTAATCCGTCATGCAGCGACGAAATTGATTAATCGAACATATATTTCGCCGATATTCCCTTCTAACGAACATGTAACACGAGCGTGAGACGGATTACCTCCGAGAGGCTTACCCACTTATGTATCAGCGCTAGTGTATTACGTGATCAAACTGATACAAATACTCTAATACGAATTTATATAGTTTTCATAGTGATTACTTAGTATTCTCTACTTAGTATATTTTCGCTGCATGTGCGAATTAAATAGGTACCTATCGTATTTTGAAAGATCATTGTAATGTTTGTATAGCTTGAGCGTAGATAGATTCTGTTTTATTAAATCGACTTTTGTTTGAAATCTACCGGAGAAGTGTGCTCCTAGAAAAGATTTCCGGATACATTGCTATTACTCTTTGGTCTATCATAAAATAAGATCGATATAGAGACAATCAAATTGCTATAACAAAAGAGTATTTTACTTCTAAATGGAAAATTCTTAAATCTAGAAAAAATAATCTTAGATATCGATTTCGTGTCAAATACTATCGCGCCAACATCCTCTCCATTATAACATCAAAGATTTATTCTACAGTAAGTGTAAATGTAAGAATATATAAATTTAAATTATATATGTTACTCTTGCTTTAAGGCAATAAGTCAATCTTGTTTAATTTAAAGAAGAAAAATAAAAAATTTTATTGATATGATGTTAATATACCATTTTATTTTTATTCTGCATAAGATTGTAATAAAACTAATTGTAAGTACGTTATGAATATCTTTTGTCTTGTTAGCAGAAATCCTTTCTGAGAAAGTGATTTCAATTCTTGGACGAATTGAGTTTCACATTATCAGATATCTTCTTTCGCAGATAGCAATCGCTTATATCGATATTTTTTATGCGAATCTCGACGAAGAAAAAATGAAATTAACGTACTCGTGGGCAAAGTTGTCAATCATGAGTGGTGAGCGAGACCTGAGAAGATTCTGGAGTTAGTTTAGCCACGGCGACGTTTTCTATCTAAAATATCGTCGTCGTGCACCTAGCTACGTGACAAAATGAGGCAAACAGAGCAGCGACGGAGGCGCACGCTCGTTCGAGATTGTAACAGGATGTTCCATTAAAATCATTCGTCGGTTGGAAAGTTCGGGGAATATTTCGACACGCCGTACTTCACTGGCGCTCGATTCACAGCCACGGATAACTTGGACGATTTATGTGCCTTGCGAATCTCAAGATTTTACGAGCCGCCATTATGAAGAAATTTTTTAGAATTCAATTTCAAAGAGCTAAAAAAGACGATTTGTTATAATTTTACATTTATTTTTAGAAGAAAATCGCCGACATACTGACATAGGTGTTCTAAAGCGGCACCTCCTTATTTCTCAGAAATTAACTATTGCACTTTATTAATACTAATTTATTAATACACTAATTTATTAATACTACTATTGCACTTTATTAATACTTTAAATCATGATCTGTTTAGCTAATTAAAGAAGTACAAATTCATAATTGTATATTTGTGGCTTATTTCTATATTAAATCAACTAAAAACGAATTCTACGAATGCGAAAATAAAATTCTTATCGATTTTCTTTTGCAAATTGCATAATTTAAATAACAGTAACTATATTATTGATAATTACGTCATTCTAAATGCTTGTAGTTTCCTAAATCACTGTGTTATATATATTATTTTTTCTCATAGTTTTTTCATAATAAGATTTTAAGTTAAAAATGGGGGTGCAGCGTAAACCGCCATACCTGTCTGTAAAACAGACTATGAGCTAACTTAATCTTTATAATGTTGCTCTGTTGGAACTGAAGGCAATCGTGCATATATGGAAAAATTCTTGAAAAACTATCGCGTTACATATTTGCACTTTGCAGAAAAGCATAACATCAATATATATAATTCAATAAAAATGTTTTGTAACGAAGTGAAAAGATTCTGGAAAATTTTACGTACATTCATTTGTAGGTATACTTTATACAGATAATTCCTGTAAGAGAAAAAGAATAGGAATACGTAGCATTACTATCTATTGTGTCAGTTTTGGAGTCCACTTTGTCAGACGCTTATTTTTGCTTATCTTACGAAAACATTAATTATTGTAAAATTGCAAACAACAAAGAAAATACTTTTAGTATTTACGTACTAATGTTTTTAAAGTTTTATTTTTATCTTTTGCTTAAGAAATATTGTCTAAAAACAAAGTAGTATGTCGACGACTTTTCTCTAATATTATTTGAAAAATATTATGTTTTGTATTACGAAAGTCACGTGTCAACGTTATGTTAATTTGTATTGTGACACTGTAACACGTGCTATAGAAGATCTTTATTTTGCCGACGAATAATGTCGGTCAAGGGTCGTAGGAACCATTTAAACTCGCACGGAGTCTGGCAGAATCTTGCTCCAAATATAACAAAGTTCCAGCGACAACGACGTGTACTACACGATAGTTGCATGGCGTCATCTCTCCCTCTCTTCGTTTCTCTCTCCTTCCGTCCTTCCCGCTCGTCGCGTCGAGGCATCGTGGGGTGGTTCAGTCTCACTCTGCTGGGAGTGAGACGAGGGATGAAAAAGGGGTACAACGGCCAGAAGGGAAACGCAGGACAATACTATCCCGCTGATTCAGTTTATAGCTGATCATTCGACCCTGGACTCCCTCTCTCTCTCTCTCTCTCTCTCTCTCT
>NW_012130153.1:99008-105274 GCF_000143395.1 Atta cephalotes
ACGTCCTCCTCTCTCTCTCTCTCTCTCTCTCTCTTCCCCTCTCCCTTTCGTCCTCTCTCCTCTCTCTCTCCTCTCATTCTCCATTTGTCCTCCTCTCGCGCTCTCTTCATCTCTTCGTATATATACATATATGAACGATGTACGACGCGCGCGCGCACACACATACACATACGTACATTCGTGTAAATACTCGGGTGTGCGGGCAAATATGTAGATATCTCCCGTGTGCACATAGCTGGGCATGTACGCGAGATACCTAGCTCTATATGCTACTCTCGACGGTGCGGCGCGGCGCGGCGCGGACATGGGCCGTGTGCGCACATACATACGATGCTCCGCTGTTGCACGTACATCATATACCTACACGTATAGGATGTACGATGTATACGTTACCGCATCTCCCGTCGTGCACGACGCACGATGCACGTGCTCCTTTCGCGTTCGCGTGTCCCGTGCGCAAAAGCAGCGTGCACGCGCTTCTTCGCGCTCGCGTATGCTCGGTATGCGTTTACCGCGTTCCGCTTCATACGAATCGAGAGATGAACGAGAGAGAAAGAGAGCGAGAGATACACTTCGATTCGAGATACTCTTGTAATCTGCTTGTTATCTTGCTCGAGAGAACAGCGGAGGATTCGGCCGATACCGACCGCGATCATACGCGAATAAATAATGCGGCGCGGTTTATCGAGCAGCAGACCGTCGCGCGTCCCACTTGCCTGGAATTACGTTATTTTCATCAAGTTCCAAGTGCATGGAACCGGTTTCCCCTCGCGTCTCTTGACAGTGTCAGATTTAAGGAAAACGCGAGGATGTAAATTCGATCGACAATCGCCCGCACTTTGACGTTAAGCCGCACTTTAAATTCCATTTCGATCTTAACTAGCGGCCGTTGTGACAAGGACAATCGAATATCTACTTCATATGCATCCGATCAACGACGTTTCACAATCATGTTCTTTCAGAGTCCACATCTTACAATTAGTGATGATATTCGAACAGAGTATTGAGGAGACATAATTATACTCGGATTAAAATTTCACCTTGAATTTAATGTAAATATACTTTATGCTAGCATAATTCAACAAATTTTTTTTGCGATTTAAAACTACAGTAAAAGTATTCGTACAGAGGAGATTTTATAAACAAAAAGCCTTATTATAAAATAATTAGCAATTTATTGATAATAAGTACGTTCTGTGCTAATATAAATAAAAGAGCTTCGCGACAATAACCGTATCCATGATCTAGAGAAGTTAAATTTCTCGATTGTACAAATACTTTGTGTGCGTCCAAATATAATACAATTTTGTATTTTCGCTTATTATTAAAATAATACGTATTTCAATCCTTTAATATTTAATATAATTTCATTTTTACATATTTTTTTAGGTGAAATAATTTTGAGAAATATATTATATTTTTTTGTTTTTTTTGTTTAATAAAATTGCTAATTAAGATTACCTTTGAAAAGTAAGATTTTTTTTAAAAAGACTTCTCCCCTGTACGAATAGTTGCACTCACTGTATACATATATATGTTCCTTTAGAAATCCGTGCCTTTGATAAAGATGTCTGAAAGCAGCTAGAAGATAAAATGTGATATGATGTAGAAAAAGAGGAATATTGATAAAGACTTAATTAGATATTTGAATTCGAGATAAAGTCTTGTCTATTCCATGTTATTCCATGTATGAATTTCTGTTGACATAATATTTATGAACTCTTGTATACGCAAACAACTTATGTATTCTTGTAACGTTTTTTTATTTAAAACATTGATGTCCCGCGGCGAATTGTTCCAGAGTGAGAGAACTCCAATTCTGTCAGTGCAGTGTATGTTTCTTGTAACGGACCTTCTTTCTCGCTCATTCCGTTTCTTTCTTCGCATTATTGCACACGAATCGGTGTCAAAATATTTTACGGACTTATTATTTATTTCAAATACAATATCCAATTAAATTTTGTTTCAATAGAATTTCATATTTTGAAGATATTCACCATTAAATCTTAGACATTTGTAACAGGTAAATTTTGCAAAAATTTCCGATACGCAAACAAATAAAATGAATGCAATCAAATTTTATCGTCAGGAAATTTTATGGCTGTATCGCTCAAAGTATTGAGTACGCTATGAAAATTGATTAAAATAATTTTTTTCACGTTCAGTCTTAATTCCGTGTTTTTACTAAAGTGATATTTCTCAAATTTTAGTGTAAGAGCTTAACAATAACACAAAAATTTTAATTTTAATTTTAATTTAATGTTAATATTTTAAATTAAGTTTGATCCTCAGGCTCAAATTATACTAATTAAATATACCAAGTAATATATAATATATTTCGTAAATTAATTTAATTATTCAAAATTAAAAAAAAAATTTTTTCACAATGATATAACATGAAATTAGTTAAGAAAATAATGTTATGTTGTATATAATATCTGAGTTTTGTCATACTCTAGTCTGATTTTTCATGATATGATTAATTCACTTAATTACTTGATAATTGTATTTTTTAGCTATGACTAATCATTCTATATATCATAAATTAGCTAAAACTAATTAGTGATTTTATAGTTCTGAATAACTTTAAAAGTTATTCAGAATTATCAGTTTAGTGATATACATTTAGTAAACTACAAAATTTAGTAAATTATAAATAGAAAAACACAATTTTTACATTATCATCAGATTAAGCCTAACCAGCCAATTAAGTTAACCGCAGCAAATGCAAAATTAGGTCTCTTACAGTAATATCGAGTTAAAAGCAGATACAGATTAAGGTCTGTCAAAATTTTTATTGGGCAACAATAATCTGCTTCATACACGTCAAAGTCATTAAAATTGAATATGAATATGGGTGAAAGGGATGCTTCCTATTTAGCACTATTTGCGGATGTCGTCGTTCTCTGTCGAACTCTGTCTTTTTCTTCCTGCCTTCTCGATCTCCGTGGCGACGTGACGCGCGTCGCGACGCGCTTGCACTGTTGCGGGCGGCCGCTCAACAATCCGGCGTTAATCCGGTTGATCGCCACGGCAACATGGGGATCCGTCAAAGGGAACACGTCGTTCTCATTTTCAGGATCTCTCTCTGGCCTCGGGCTATCCTCACTCTTTTTTAGCCGCCCGTTTTTCGAAATAATGCTTTCGATGGCGCCGCGTTCGCGAGCGAAATAATTCGTGTTGAAGCACTATACATTTAGTTTTCTATCTAGCGAATCTTTGATGTATCTCAAATTCAATTTTTATCGGTAAAAATGCTAAGACACTGATAGCATCGAAGTAGCAGAGAAAAAACAGCATTTGAATATTTGTTAATGTAAAATTAATAATTAAAAATAAAACTTAAAATCCGCGCGTTATCTTCATAATTAGAAATTATATATATAAATTTACATTTAAATTTATTAAGCATCAAGATTTAGCTGCGATGGTATTTGATCTTTATCTGTTCGATTTATTCATTATAACAGTTTAAAGTAACTTATTATTAAAATCTTAAATAGGTTATTTCCAACCTGACAAAAACTTGGAAAACCTGGAATTTTCCAGAGGATTTCTTTTTTATTCTTTTCTTGACAGTTTATCAATATTTAAAGAAATTTTTAGAATTTACTTACTTTTTGTCTTTTTTTCTGAAAATATTTTTCTTTCTTTGATCATGTTTTCTTGATAATGTAAAATGTTAACAATCGGTTAGCAATGAATTTAGTACGTATATTCACATATATTGAAGTACATTCTCGTGTGTCTCGCGAACTTTTATAAAAAGAATCAGGATAACAGAATATACAGTGTTTACTGCTCATATCAGCAGAAGAGAATAGCTCACCGATATACTATAATATATTGTAGCGAATCTTTCTATCCTATTGGTTTCGCGACTTCAATTCAAAATGTAGAAAATGATACGCATAGTCTCGGGAAATTCTTGTCTTTTACTAATTTATAATATAAATATATTTTTAATTTGTTGTTACTGACATTTCAATTTATTTCAAAGTTGCATAAAAAAAATTGTCTAATTTAGTTGGAATTTTGCATAAAAATTGCCAGAAAATCTGAAAATTGTTTTACAAGTTTTAAGTTTTCAGTAAAAGCTCTGTTGTAAAATTTCACAAGATTTTTATAAATCAAATTTCAATAATAAAATTTAAGCGAATGAATAATGGAGCCTTATTTTGTAATGCGGTGGTGGCTTTGCTGCAATTCGTGTTCAGATTAAGGTTGCTTATTATTTCCAGTTGTCGAATGTAAACTTCGATCGTTTATCCGCGTTGATTTACGCTGGCTGGCGCCGTAATAATTATTGCTAATGTATCCGCGAGAAGATACGAATGGTATCGCTAAAAGCCACTGAAACATTGATATCGTATACACTGAATACGGTTAATATCGAAGCACGCAAGCAGATCGGGAATAACTTACGAAACACTATGACTAATGACGTATCGTACAACACACACAAAGCATTAAAAAAATGAGCATATAAACGAGAGAATATACACGTAATATTTTCTAGGAAAATTGTCATCGGTGTGTTTCATAACATACGCGGATGCGCGTTTTCATTTCCTTTACATGCGCTATCTAATTTAGTCGCTCGGATCTCGCGAAATTAGAATACGGTTTATCCAACGTGTCAAAGGCTAATGAGCCGTTTCTCTAAAATACTTAGCGGTTCTTATTTACATTTCACGCCTTTCGCGGGCAAGCGTGTCTCGCTCGCGCAAACTATAATTATCAACTCTCGTAGGACTCATCCTCGAACTTGTTAAAGGCACTTTACTCGTTCGGGACTCAACAGGGGTGCCACACTTTTCCTCTCTCTCTCTCTCTCTCTCTCTCTCTCTCTCTCATACGTTTTTCTTCCCTTTCTCTCTTATCGCAGTAACGTTCATTTGTGGATTGCTAATATACTAATTCGTCATTAGTATCGCGCTAGAAAATACATCATGAAAAATATTAGGCAAACAAAACGACAGTTTTGCAGTATCCTTTGCGTTCCTTAATCTTGGGACTTTCTTTCTTGCATAGCTCCAAGGATTAAACGCGGATACCCTCGGATATAGAAGATATGCGAAATTTCCAACCGTTTCCCTCTTTCTCTCTCTCTCTCTCTCTTTCATGTCTGTACTCTTTACGTCCCTTTCTCAGCGGCGTTACTCTTCGTACTCTTTTCCTCTTTCTCTTCAGTTCGCGCCCCTCACCTCCTATCCTCCTCTTATTTTTTTCTCCCACTCCCCAACGCCCACCCTCTTGCTCTTGCATTTTTTGTTGCCTTCTACAACCGCGTACAACGGTGCGGCGCGAGTCAATTCTATCGCGGCCGTAGTATCCGCGCGTCTCCATCGCGAAGCATAGTTGCTATGGGCAACTCTCCGTTGCGACTGCAAAAGTGCTGTCTGCGAGATACGAGGGGACGGCGCGGCGCGGCGCGGAAGCGCGGGCGGGCGGGTGGAGGCTGGGAGGACTGCTGGAACCTGGGTATGGGGTTTACGCGCGGAAGGGGGAAAGCGGGGCGTCACGGCGGAGCGACGCGGAGGAGGGGGGGGGGTGGAGAGAAGGCGGCGGAGTCGTGCGCACCCTGTGCCAGGAGCTCTCCGCGTTGGGGAAAAATTCAATCCCCCGGTTAAAGGGGATGACGCGCTCTTCAGAAGAGCCGAGTACAGCCGAGGCGGTAATTTTCGCGAGAGTCTTCGTGCAGCTGTATTTCCCTCTCCCCCGTAGTTGCCTTTCTCTGTCCGTAGGCCAGCCCGCCTTCGCTGCTCCTGTGTACGGCGTAGGAAGGAATGAATGGGCACGGATATCGTACGACTTCGGTGCCCTCCGAGATGGAACGCGAGGCGCACGGGAAGGATGCATGCCGCGTGTCCTCTCCTTGTTCCTAAATGCGCGCAAACGAGACGCCACAATTCGTTGCCGCAGTCCGAGTGTCATAAAACTAATGTAGTCCACAATTGCACGGAAATTTTGAGAGCTTTCTCTCAAGAGAGATTTGTGAGATTCCCGGAAATTGAAGGAGGCAGATTTTCTTGTGAATTTTATCTATTCGACGTTATTGTGCGGAACACTTACAAATGCCAGTTTTTTATTATTATAAACATAACTTTATACGATTTTATGATTTTTAATAGCGAAAATAAACGCCTTTGTTTCTCTTTACTTGCATTCATTTCTGCGTGACGCACACATAGACATTTATAATACTTATTGTTAGTTGAAAAGTAGATTGATTAAGAATTTCCCCCATCCCTCTCTCTCTCTCT
>NW_012130153.1:106254-107326 GCF_000143395.1 Atta cephalotes
TTATTAGTTAGTTAAGTAAAGTAAGTATAGTATAAGTAACCTTACCCTACCTCCTCTCTCTCTCTCTCTCTCTCTCTCTCTCTCTCTCTATCTTCTGATAATTTCAGAAATAAAAAGGATTCGTGTGTTGATGCCAAAGCCAAATTGGAAAGTGCAACTTTTATTTTCTTAATTATCAATTACAATAGATGCGTTCGTAGATATATAATAATAATTTACCAGATGAAAATTACAGACAACTATTAATTCCGATCATTAAAATGATTCTTGTGCGAAAAGTTGATCGCGTATATGCAACTGACGTGGGGTCGATGATCTCGACGTGATATTTTATGCCGTTTGTTGCGCTGTTTTAAAATTACGAATACGGCAAGAGCCACAGGAGCAGAGATTAATCGGAGAAACGCTGCGGAAAGGTCTTAGGAGAGAGTCTGATTCAAGTTATGTCGTTCTTAATGTTTAATCGCGATTCCGAGCCGATGTGAAGAACGCTACGCGGGATTCCGAAAAGAGTAGTCCGCCCGCCCGCACAGTAAAACGAACGACCGAGCCGGCGTGGCGGGTTTACGATGCCGCTGCTCCCCGTTTCAGGGTCGGACACTGACGAGCACCTGGGGTGAATCCATGGGATGGGTTAAGGGGGTCAATCTCTATCGGAGCTTAATTCGCAATCTTGCCCCGCTGACACTCTTTCACGATTGTCCGCCAACGATTAACCTACTCCTGCGTCTCTCGTACCTACATATGTTTAATTACATTATGACTCCGTTATATATTATAGTAAGTTGCTTATTATTTAATTAATAACAAAATATAGACATTGCGGTTATACTGTTATTAAATTAATGTTATTAATGCTTGTAATATTTATTTATGAGATATGGAAATGTGAAAATAATATTAGAGCAAATATGTTGTATGTGAAACGAAAATATTTACGTTTATACAATGCTTATTTGTAATTTTGTTGATGTGTGTGTGTGTGTGTGTGTGTGTGTGTGTGTGTGTGTGTGTGTGTGTGTGTGTGTGTGTGTGTGTGTGTGTGTGTGTGTGTGTGTGTGTGTGTGTGTGT
>NW_012130153.1:113049-123213 GCF_000143395.1 Atta cephalotes
GTAAGTAAGTTAAGTAAGTAGTAAGTAGTTAGTAGTGTAGTAAGTAATAAGTTAAGTTAAGTTAGTAAGTAGTATTAGTTAGTTAGTTAGTTAGTTGTATGTGTGTGTGTGTGTGTGTGTGTGTGTGTGTGTGTGTGTGTGTGTGTGTGTGTGTGTGTGTGTGTGTGTGTGTGTGTGTGTGTGTGTGTGTGTGTGTGTGTGTGTGTGTGTGTGTGTGTAGTTGATAGAAAAATGAGCTAATCTTGAAATTATATAGGGCTTATATTTCTTGAGGGGAGTTGAGGGAGTCATTAGCGGTTATAGTGTATAAAAATTACCCTTGATACGGATTACTTTTAAATTACCTCGAATTATTTAAGATTATCTAATACTACCTCAAATTATTCCAGATTATCAAATATTATCTCATATTACCCAAAATTACCTTAGAGTAGGTATTTAAAATTCCATCATATTTTCTAAGATTTACTCGAGATTTTTCCAAATTTATTTTGCTCATCTAAGATTATCTTATATGAATTCATAAAGTATTATTTCTTCTAGATCATTCTAAAATATCTTTATAGACTACTTATGATAAGTATCTTCGAGAACATCGATTTTAGATTTTCACTGCTTAAGAAAAAAAAACACAATTTTACAAAACAAATATTTATTGCATATAGGAACACAAAAATATAAAAATTTTGTAAACAGAACATGTATATTACATGTATAGACAGTATAAATTCGACTACTCGTAACGTTTAAGATTTTTCAATACTAACAAAACAATATCCAATTGAAAATAAATATTAATAGATATTTTATAAAATAGAAAATATTTAAAAAAAAACACCAATAATAATACAGACTCTTTGTTATCACAATTTAGTGTTAAATTAAAAATTTTGCAACTAATCAAGTTAAGTATAAATAAAAACCGATTTGCGAAACAAATATCTGAAAACTTTTATGTGTATTAAACATTATTAAAGTTCTGACGTAACTAAAACTTTTTTTTAATTACAATAAATATAAAAAAGTAGTTTAAAATTTAATCAATAAATCAAAAGGACATATATCACAACGTAAGATATTGATAGCGAAATATTTTATATTCGCATTTAATAAATTCACAAAAATTAATTAAATATAAACATTTTAGCCTTAATAAGGCCATCTTCAGTATACATATATAAGAAAATTGTGCAATTTTTTCGCAAAATATATAAAATCTAGCAATCGTTATGTCTATAATTATTAAAAAAGTAATTGTGTAAAAACGCTCATTAATTTAAAATAGTTCTACGATCTAAAGTAAATTAGAGAATATTAATTATATTTAATTAATTTTGTGAATTTATTAAATCCAAATATAAAATATTCGCTACCGATTTCTTGCATTGTGATATATGCCCTTTTGATTTTTTTAAAATTTTTTAAAATTGTTTTATAATCAATTTTCAGATTAAGGAATAATTAAAAGATTAACACTTTGTGCATATTAATAGAGTAAAAAAAATATATATTTATATATATATATTCTCAATTTCTTAAATATCATCTTTTTGCGCCCACTTAAAAATTTCTAAATTTTGAAATAGACATTTTTTTTTAAACATTTGATTAGTATTATAAAAAGGTATAAAATGATCGTCAATGACGTTCACTAATTTAAAAAAATCTTAGATTATCTCAAATTATCTGAGACTATACTTTAAAAATATTTATCTAGAATTACCTACAGATTATTTGATATTATCTTTTGATTACTTAGGATTTCCTATTAAATTATCCAAGATTACCTGAGAACACTAAAGATTATTTAGATTTATCAAGAATTATCTTGGATGACCCAAAATTTCGTTTGGATTGAATTACCTAATCTTTGTACAAAAATTACTTCAGTGATTAAACTCTCAATATTTATTATATATTTCTTGATTAGTGAAATTTTTCATTTTGACTAATTAAGACTAATTAATAACTAATTTGAGAATTAAAAATTTTCTCTAATTAATGTAGATACATTTCTCAGCTGTTGAATGTTGTTTAGCGCGTTATTAGATAATAAATAATAATAAGTTAAACTCGCTTGATATGAATAGCGAATAAGCGAAAAAAATTATAGTCGATCAGAGAAATCTTGATGTATTAATTGAAAATTCACGTAAAAATTGTTAGGCACCAAGATTCACTCTCTGCGATTATTTGTTTTTTATCAGTTAATATCTATTAAAAATTGTCGCGCAATTTATAAAACTGAAAAATGTATTTTAAAGTAAATAAGTTTACATAAGAATAGAACAGAAAGATCTGCTTAATAATATTCGATCAAACATGGAGATTCTTTCTCTCATATTATATTAGATTTACTTAGATTCACTCATTTTCAACCTATTAATGTTTCTTTTAGAAAAACTTTATACAGTTGAAACCCATATTTCGCGCTATTTTGTCGAGTTATTGTCTAGAAACTTGCACAAACAACGAGAATTTTAGATCCCTTTCGTTATAATTCTGTTACGTGTTTGGTCTAACTGTTCATGCATTGTGCACGAGTGTACTGGTCGTATCTTATCGCCGATAAATAAGTACACATTCACAAGTATGTATGCACTCTCGTCTCCTACATACTAACATTTCCTTCTCTGTCTTATCGTCCGCCTTCCTATCTCGCCTGTTCCTTCTGCCACGCTTGCCTCAAGGCTACTTTGATAACACCTTCGACTCGATGGGACACGGTAAATCGAAATGTTACTAATGCTTGTTGTATCGCCTATTGAATTTTTATTGAATAACATTTGTCAGTGCCTTAAATTATTCGAGATAATAATCAATTAACATTTCTTTTTATGGAGAAAAATAAATATTAAAAATATCGAAAATGCACAAACATACATGAAAAATATATGAGATTTTCTTATTGTGAAATTTTTTGGACATTCTTATTATAATATTATATAACTATATTATAACTTATTATGTAACTATTTATGCGATTGCGATTGAAAATGAAGTTTCCCAACCTATGAAGTTTTATCTCCGGCTGTTTACTGCCTGGAAAACCTGGAAAATTTGGAATTTTTAAGGGATTTCTTTTTACCTTTGAAAATCAAGGATTTTTGTGGAATTTTATCGGTACAGGAAAATTTTTAGAATTTTAATTTCTGGAATTTTTTACTCTTTCTGAATACATTATTTTTTTCTTTCATTATTGTTTCTTGATAATGCAAAATATTAATAATCGGTTAGCTATAAATACGGCATATACATTCTCGTGAATTGTTATTAAAAACAATTTGGATGACAGTAGAAAATAATACTCATTCAGCGTAAGAGAGTAGCTGACATATTGTTATGAATTTTTCCTACACATACTATCCTATATGTTTCTTTAATTGTAGATATATAATTTCGAGAAATTCCTATCATTCACCAATTTGTAATTTATAGTTTGTGTTACTTGCACTCCAATTTGTATCATAATTGCATTAAAAAAATTGTCTTATCTTGTTTGGGATTTTGAATAAAAATATATCTAGAAAATCCGGGAATTTTTAGGGAATTTTTTAACAAGATTTCAGTAAACATTCTGCATCTGCTTTTTTTTTTTAGATTAAATTATGAATCCTATCAAATATATGAATGCGAAATATTAATTTTTTGCATGTTTTCCCACAATAAGTATGAAATGGAGTAAATGAGAGCGAAATAGGTGAGACGGACATTCAATGACCAATCACAGTACTTGAAAAATGCATTGTTATAAATATCATATGTAATGACAGAATGGCGGTTAATATAAATAAAATATTCTCATTTAATTCAGTCTTAGTATATGTACATAGAATGATAAAAAAATAAATTATAATATATTGTAACAAAAATAATTATTTGTTGAATAAATGCTGTCATTTTTTTATTTCTCTCTCTAAATATTATTTACATGTTAAATTTATATTTTTGAAATATGATCAATATTATCAACCTTATAATAATGTTTAATATATGATAAATAGACTATAATATAAATAACATAAAATTCAATTGCATAATACAAGTAATATCACAAATCATATATATAAAATCGTTATATATATAATTATAAGTGAGTGGTTGCAAGTGCGAAATCATAAATAAAATTTTTGTTTTTTTTTTTCACTAAATCAATATATTCAAATTATTTTTAAAAAATATTATTGCATACATTTCAATGGATTTTTTTTAAAAATAAGCTGTAAACTTTAATCATGATTTGAGGAATATTTTTTTTTATAATTTTAATAGCTCGTAATTTTTAATGAAATTAAATTTTTTTAGAATTAAATCAGTTTATTTGTTTATAATTATAATTCATTTGAGAAGATTAGAAAAATTTTTATCTATATCGGTTTTATATTTGCCAAAAAAGAAGTAGATACATAAAGATAAAAAAAATAATATGATTTTACAAGAGTTCCAAAGATATTAATTTTTACTGTATATTTATAGAGCTGACTCTACTTTTTTAAACTATCATTTATAAACGTTGCACGTTACAGTATAATTAGTGACTCTAATAAAAGATACAGTTATATCCGACAGTTAGAAATACTCAAAGTGTATACATCAATATTTATTCTAATAAAATTTTTCTCTTTATCGACAATATAATAGTTATTTTCCACTTATATTGTACTTTTATTTTTTCGCCTTTTTTAAGATAAGCATGAATTCATAAGATACAACTTGATGACCGTTGCAATCGGGAGGTTATTTCTATTTATATCTGATTGTATTTCTAACAGAATTTAATTCTTATATTTGAACCTCGAACTCAAGACTGTAATTCTCACCGTATTGATATGTACGGAGAAGTAACAAGATTTTTACATCATTAAGTTATATCATCTTAACGATATAAAATTTAAGTTCAAAACGTATAGTGCACATTTTCTAATAGGAGATTAAACTCATTTAATTATTCGTTTACATATATTCTTAAAAATCATTATAAATATAAATAATTTTTCTTCAATATTTTCTACATAGATATTCATTTTTATTATAAATAAATTATTATTTAATAACACATTATTGTTTTACTCAAATTTTATTTATCTATTTTTTAGAAAATGGCAATTGCATTTTGTATCCTTTGCGCTTTTGTGTTAAAATAAGAAAAGTCACAAGACTCCACTCCACTTTTTTAAGCTGAAAAGCCTTGTTAAACTATTGAAACTATTGAAAAATATGAAACAAATAACGATGGAAATAATAAATATCTAAAGAAATTGGAGCGGATACGAATTTTTCATCAGAATACTTATATGACAACTATTTGCAATTCCAATTGGAAATGTGTTTTTAATCGTAATACAATTTGTGCTTTCATATTATGAAATATGTTCAAACAAACAAAATACACATATATATGTATACAAATATATGTGTGCGTGTGTAATCGTGTTATCACAATTGTAATTCCCGAATATTCTTTATATTTTGTTATAATTTTTTACATATGCATACACACAGAATATAACACAAAGTATCATTATTTCGATCTACTATTGATATAATACGTAATTAAGACATTATTGATGTAGATTAATGCAATTTGTGATTGATATAAAATAAAATTGTATCTTATTATTAACCTTTGCTATTATACAAATTAAACAAAACCGCGATATAAAATATAATTTTAATTTTCATTCATTCTTAACCTTTACAAATATTTGTAAATAGTATGAATTTGGATGTTACTCAATACTATTGTCCATTCGCTGCTAAATGATCGCTAACTTCTCCGATTATTTTGTATACAATCCGATTGTCTATGATAAGACAATTGAGCATGATGTAGAAAGTGGTAAGTATTATTTAGAAATGTTTCCCAAAAAATCCAAAAGATAATATATGTCTTTTTATATATATATATATATATGAGTGAATTCTTCAAACATTTTGTATAGAAAAAGTATAAAATATTGAAATTTTGTGTTGCAAATTGCGACATTAATATCTACTGTAGCTATTGCATTTATTTGAAGTTACACATATTTCCGAAGGTTCGGATAGTCGAGCTTTGATATTCGTACCGTAAATAACGCGCCTGTACATTTGAGTATTATGAATAGTACACATATACTGTTAGAGGGAGATACAATGGGCGCGTACACGGTGCAACAAAATTAGAATGTTTAACCGACTACAAATGCAGAATTTGAATACGTAGAACGTTGACGATCCTACAATAATTGTTTTCACTGTACTCGTCGTAGCCGTCATGCGAAATTATATTATATATTTCAGGTTTGTTATACACCTCCGTTTGTTATGCAAATTACGTTATGAATAATTGCGTGCGTGCATATAGTTATGAATTTACTTGTTATTTATATTAGAGTACAAACGCAATATTTGCTTATATTTTTGTATTTTTCGTAAACGCAAAGGTTTATTTTTAGGATAGAATTGTAAATATATATTTAGCTTTCTTCTACAAATTTGTTATATACAGAGAAGATTTTGCATTCCGATTAGTTAAAGTTGATTTGACATAATCTGCTTTCTTCGTCATTTATTTCCTTACTTTCGTTTAAATGTTAAATGATATTTAACTTTCAATATTAATATCACATCTTTACACAAAATCCGATACGTGCAGATTACATGAAATTAGAAGCAATCGCCCTCGACGTAAGCGCATGTACGCCATGGGTAAATAGTTGTATTCACATGCGAACTTGTTCGCCTATCCTGATCGATGTGTACATAAATGATCCATCTTCATCTCTTGATCTGATTGAATCTTGCTAAATTTTCTGATAATATATAAGCAAAATCGAATGTACAGCTATAAATAGTACAGAAATAAATCGATAATAATGCGATTGAACATTACTTTGAAAGTATAATAAGGGATGCAATTTATGCGATTCCTTATTAACAAATCCATTGTGTATGTATTCTTGTAGTAATTGACGAACTAAACTTATCTATATTATCAAATGCAATAATAATTCAAATACAACAAGATGTATGTACATAAATTTATTATTTAGATATAAATAAAGTATATTTATAAATTTTAACTTTTCGTTTTAGATGCTTTTCAGTACAAACTTAATAAATATAATTATATGCGTTATGTCGAGTTAATTATAAATTACATTTAATTTCTGTAAGAACCGTTGATTAAACTATTATCGAAATTACTAATAAAATTGTACTTAAAGGAGTTGCTAGAGAGTATTACGCGCGTAAATTCATGTTTATAACGAATATTCATGATATTCTCCTCAAAGAAGTCTTACTTCTCGAGACGTGGGCCCGATTTATCAGTTATACAGCCGAAAGAAATATTATAGTAGTAAGAAACGGTAGCGCGATGTATCTTTGCCGTGCAACAGGTACAATTTTTGCGTTCGCGGAATGCCGAGGCTAGTTATCGTTTTATTATCCTCGTAAATCGGCAATCTCGCTTGCGCGCGCGCGTCATCCTCGCGCGTTATCCTCGTGTCACCGGGATAACTCGCCGTGGTGCCCGCGCGCGATCACTGATGAGAAGCGGGTCGGAGAAGGTACAGAAAAGATACGCGGGAGAGATCGTAGATGTACAAAGAGGAGGAGATGCGAGGCAAAAAACCAGAGGAAAACGCGATGCGGTCATCTCGCTCGATTCTACCTTCGCTTCGCGCCCCCTCGCTTGCTAGCCTCTTCGACTTCTTCATCGTCATTTTCTTCTTGTTCTTATCATATTCCTTTTCTTCATCTTCTTCTTGTTCTTCCTATCTATCGTTTTCTTCTTCTTTACATCCCGTGAGTCTCTCGTACGATCGCAGGAGAGAAAGGTCTCTTCGTTCTGTTCTGTCTCTCCTCTTCTCTCAACTCTCCCGCCTGCAGTCCTGCCGCGAATCTCGCCAGCTTCTCGACGCTCTTGAATACGTCCGTCCATTGGCGCCAAACAAGCGCACCCGCTCAAAAGATACGCGACAAACTTATCGACACAGGGCGAACGAGAACACTTTACATCCCGACAATATTGGTCGAATGTAAAACCAGTTTGAAAGCTGGCGCGAAAAAGAGGAGAAGATCCTTTCCGCAGTCTGCGTATGTGTTTGCTCCTCTCCGAAAGGGTCCATACTCCCACGTTCTGGTCATGCATTTAATGTCAAACGTGAACGTCTAACTGTTACTTGCCTTTAGATTACACGTTGGGTGTCAAAGAGAGATGAGATTCGGGCATCCGCATTTAGCGTCGAACGTAACCGTCCGGTTCTGAGTTTTCATCGTTTAATATGAAACTCGTGATGTAAATGTGTCATGTTTAGCGATAAATGTATGCAGCGGTGAATACGGACCTTGGTGTCTCGGTCGAGAGAGATGAGTCTGCGTCTCTACGGCCCGGAGAACGAAGCGTATGAAAACTGGTTTACAAGACGTATTCTTCGTTCGTAGACGAAAAGACGCGATATTCTTCTTTACCTTTCTTCCCCTCTGCTGCCCTCTCCTTTCCTTTCTGCGACGATTCCCACAAATCCCGAAATTATGAATTATTTTGACTGAAATCTAGACAAACCATCGTTGTAATTTCAACTAAAAAATATAAATCGATTATTATTTGTAATCGGATAGACTTTGGCGAGTAGCATTTCATCCCCTATCCCTCGTTAACGAACTTTACTTTCAAACTTTCTCGTCGAAAAGAAGCTTTGTATTATCGTTTGCCATTTCCATTTAATTGCAAAATCATTTCATTGCATTTTCCTCGGCAAGGTTTTCAATAATCTTTATTTATCAATCATTTTGCATTTTGGTGTCGTTAAATTTTATCATTTGCATTAGCGAAAGATCATTGTTTACAGCATTGCTTAAACGTCGAGAGTTGTTTTATACAAAAGGGTGTACTACTTGAATAAATTTGAAAATTTTCAGGGGGAGATTTCCTCTTGAAAATGAGAGATTTTTCCGAAATTTTATCGGGATTTACAGAAAATTTTCAAGTTTTGTTTTTTTTATTTAAATTTTTATTTTTTTGGAAAGTATTATTTCTTTTATCATTTTTGATTGATAGTACAAAACGTTGACAATCAGTTAGCAGTAAATGGCCTACACATTCGTATGTATATTCACGTACATTTTTGTGTCTCACGAGTTTTTATTTAAAACGAGTTAGGACGAGTTAGTATAACTCAATAGAAAAAAAATAGCTGATATTATATTGTAGTGCACCTTATACTATCTTTAGATTTTGCGATTACAATTGTAAAAAATGATAATTTATACTTTACTTGCGTTACTTGGACTCTAATTTCACTCCTTTATTTCAAAGTTGCATTAAAAAGTTTTCAAATTTTACCTAGAATTTTCAATGAAAATATTTGTAAAATCTGCGAATTTCCAGGGAATTTTCTTACAAGATTTCAATAAACACCCTAGTTTCGAAAAATCACGCGGGGATTCAAAGAAATATGACCGATCCATCAAAACTCATTTGATATTTCTCAAAGTTGTTCACTGACATATTGCTTGTACAATACAGACGGCGTGCAAAGCTTTATAAAAGAGCTAAAAAGTTGCTGATTTGAGCGATTGGGGAAATATAATCGATCGATCGAAATTTATTAGAAATTTTCTCAAGTGGAAATGTACAAAACGAAATTGCAAATACTGCAATGGTGTCTCGTGTCGGCGGATCGATCGACGAACCAAGAGAAAAAAAAATCCTACCGGAGATCATCGTCCTGGTAACGTCTCTCCTCGGCGTCGAATCTCCCGTAGCGTCGGCGTCGGCGAGAACAACGAGGGAGGGTAAACGAGGGAGAACGAAAGAGTAGCACGAGGGGACGCATCGGTCGGGTCGAGAGGAGAGGGGAGCCGGGTGCTGCACGGACGAAGCAAGAGCTGAGAGGGGCACAAAAGGACAGGAGCAGAGACACGTTGGATACGTCATGGACAAAAAGCGCAACGTCTTCGCAAGAAAGATCGCGCGCGCGAGCCGCGAGGAGTCTCAGGATTTCTCTCTCCGAGAGGATCATCGCCCCAGTTACGTCCTTCTTCCAGTAACCTTGCTCCCTCCCACTCAGCGCTGCATTTTACTTGCCTCCTCTCTGACCTCTGATTCCTTGCTACTGTTCTCTTCTCTCTCTCTCTCTCTCTCTCTCTCTCTCTCTCTCTCTCTCTCTCTCTCTC